>NW_024532411.1:0-280929 GCF_016097555.1 Gigantopelta aegis
AATTTCCTTATTCCCCAACACCATTAAGGTTTGGAGGAACTACCAACACCCGAACCGTTAAAATTAAATTTAATTTTAAATTTTAATTAAATTTAATTTTGTTTTCGGATGTTGTTAGCTGAATGAAGAAATGGAACAAGCGAGTTAATGCCAATTGTTGATGTTGAAACCCTGCTTGAATTACCAAAAACCGAAGTCCCGTAATTTAATATTAACAAAGAAAGAGACCCACCCAACAAACCTCTTTGGTTTTCCTTGGTTCCCTGTACCAAAATGCTTTGGTTACCTGGGTTCCACTAAATTAAAAATAATCTGGTGATCTTTGCTTGTTAAAATTTTATTTTCCTTAACACAAGTCCAAATATTGTACATTTTTTTGTTAATGGTCCTATAAGAGCAAAGGAAAAGTCAAAGAGGACGAAGACCTGGGAATTTGAATGGGGCCTCTTAAGAACCCAAAATCTTTTTGTTTTACTTATTGTGTCTTTATATGTTATTTTTTAACCTTTGTTAGTAAAACATGTTGATTTTATTGTCTTTTTTTGTATAAAAAATTAATAGATAGATTTAGGACTTTCTAAAAATTAGATGCAATAATAAAATTTGAATTTGCGTCAGATGGTCAAGAAATAAATTGAGATTAGGTCCAGTTAATTATGTTCTATTAGAATAAGTTTTTTGGAAAACTTATTTTGAGAGTTTCTTTAGGTTGCGATTTTGTCCAAAGAGATATAGCTTAAAGATAGGATAAAAGGGCCCTTTCAAAAAAATAAATTTGAAAATCAAGCCCGGAGTCGTATTAAGAGTTTGTTTTTTCCAAATACATGGTATCTATTAATGTGGTTCAAAAAAGGTTCTTTTGATTTGTGTTTTAGCAAATTCTAACTTAAATTTTCATTGAATTTAAGATGTATTAAAAGTACAAACGAATACTATTAAATTATGAAGGATGCTAAGAAAAATTAGAATATGGGAGTTTTAGGTGGTTGAAATAATCTTAAAAAAACGTTAAAAAATGAATTTAAATATAATATATAATATTATAAATTATACAGTGGTTTAAAGGGTTCAAATCCAGGTTTTTAACTAGGATTTCCAACGGCCATTTGCCCTTGGGAGCCCCTCAACGAAATCTGCATTAGGCACTGTATTTGCAATTTGTGTGTATATAGCGGTTAATGATCCATTTTCCCCTTTCCCAACTATTCGAATTAGTTAATTATCGGTTACAGAGCACAGCAAAGGAACAAAATTAACACCATCCACCAGGATCATGGTTATGGATGTGTCTTCCAGAGGAAACCATTGTAACCTTTGGCGAGGTAATAAGAGATATATTTGTTTAAGTCGTAAAGTCCCAAATTTGACTGCTTCTTGAGATACGCTGATTTTTGGCTTTAGAGTATAAATAATTGGCAGGGGTAAAGTGGAATGTGAAATCCAAAAGCAATAAAGATTCCAATAAACCCGGTAAAAAGTTTTTAAATAAGATTTCTTCATCTGGCAGTCCCTCATAAAGATTGGGCTCCCGCGAATCTACTCGATGTGGCTTCAGCAAAAATCCTTCCATATGTGGTAATCTACGATTTACGAGATATATTCGAGGTAGGTGACGACGCTTTTGTTCCAAACTTTATACAAAGGTTTAACTAATTATGAAGGCATCGCACTAGTAGTGCACTTACTCAAGCGGAATCGTGACTAGGCCCACTTAGGAAATTCCTACTGCTCAATACATAGTACAATTAAAGTTATTATTACGTTCAGCTTGTCTCTATGTAACGTAGAATCCATAGACGGGTATCGGTGGACAAATAACACTAACTAAGTTTTCATATTACTATTACTATAAAACTAATAATGACATTTAAACATAGTAAAATTATACAATAATTATTTAATGCATGAGTAGAATCATGATACAATATCATCTTTTCATACTACATATATAGTATGAGGTGTCAGATCACATGACTGGTAGTAGTGTAGCTATTAACAAACAAGAATTCTTTTATTCAAATTATGCTAAGAAAGATATGAAAAATTATAATCATTTGGATGACTTAAAAAACAGACAAAAGGAACTGTTCTGAGTGTTCCCTACATTATTTATAACTCAATGTCCATCAATGAAACTCTGTAGACTGGCAACACCAGTATGCAGCTTGGAATAAGTCCTATTAACTGGTCTAGCCATATGTCCTCTTATTCATTACAACTTCAAACTATAGGCAATTGTCTGTTGCAACAGGTGTAGTTATAACTGAGACCACTGGTTTTTCGAGTTGTTATCAATTAATTATACTAGCTAGAGGAATATTATAGAAATGGTATGATTATTGTTGTTGCCATTATTATTAGAATAATATAAGTTTGTGTTAGTTACCATAAAGACATCATTTATTGAGAGTGACTTTGACTTACTTGTCCACAGAGACATAGCATTAAAGATAGGAGTAAAAGAGCTTCAAAAACCAGATAATTGGAAAATCAGACCCGACCAGGCAGTTGTGTATATGCAAGGGAGATTGTGCTTTTTACAAATGGACATGCATATTCTTCAGTTATCAATATGTTGCTTCAGAAGGAAATGGTTCTCCTTGAATATCTTGTTGCTCTACTGGTATATACTGTAACAATTAATTTCTCATTGATGTATGTATTACAAACTACAAATAGCAACTACCATAAAAATATAATAGAGTTGAAAAGGCTTAGGTGGAGAGGTAATAGGTTATGATGAGGGACATGGTATATTAAAGAATGCGTACACACTATCACAGAAGTTGTTTTGAGGCATAAAAATCAGGAGATGACACACTGATTAATAATTACAGAGGGCATAGATAGTAGAGTAGTACTCTACTTATCTATGCAGAGGGTGATATAATATGCAATAATAGATTATTTTTATTATATTAAAATTTTATAGCTCTAGCTCGGGGGATGTCAAACTTTAGGGAGTTGTACAAAGTACAAAGGTTAACTAATTACAGAGGAATTTCACTGGTATGTGGTTGGGAAAATTCTACTTACTCTAGTGGAATCACTGACCATGCATTTAAGAAATCACTAACCAAAAAATATTAATCTAGTCCAGTCTATTTGCTCAATACAGATATAGTACAATTAAAGTTATTATTATTACAGTTTTATCTCTGTAGTGAGTAGAATCCCTAGACATGTATTTGGGACAAATAATTACTAAGTCTTCATATTACTATAATAAACTAATAATGACATTTAACATAGTAGAATTATACAATAATTATTTAATGCATGAGTAGAAATCATGATACAATATCATCTATTCCATACTACTAGTATTGAGGGTGTCAGATCACATGATGGGGTAGAGTGTAGCTATTAACAACAAAGAATTCTTTATTCAAAATTATGCTAAGACTGTGAAAAAAATTAACAAAAATTATAATCATTTTGATGACTTAAAAAACAAGACAAAAGGAACTGTTCTGAGTGTTCTCTACAATTATTTATAACCCAACTTCATCATTTGTCCTGAACAATATCAATGAAACTCTGTGGACTGGCAACACCAAGTATTAGTACAATTGATCTGGAAAGGTCTTCTACACTCATACCTGCAGGTTGGATATAATGTCTATCAACTGGTCTAGCATAGTGTCCCCTTTTCATTACAACTTTCAACTACAGGCAAATTGTCTGTGCAACAGGTGTAACAATTGAGAGAACCAGTTTCTTTGATTTGTATTGATCTAATACTAGCTAGAGGAATACCGTAGGTGATGGTACCTCGGACCCATTATTGTAGCCATTGAGAAAATAGGAATAGTATATGTTGTTATTGGTAACATAAAGACGCCATTTTTCGAGTCTTTTTTCAGCTACTGACTTGATTCTTTGTCTACAGAGACAGAGCACTAAAAGGAAGGAGCAAAAGTGGTAAAATGACAATAAAATTAAGGCCAAGCAAATAAGAAAAAATATTTCTAAAATAGCACAGATTTCACGTTTCTGCAAATAACGTGAATATTCTTCAGTTGAGCAGGTGGCTTCATAAAGAATTGGTTCTCCTCGAACGTCTACTTGTTGTTGTTCAGCAAATCCTTCCATTTAGAATCAACTTTACAACAAAAGCCTGCGTAATATCACTTCTATAGTAAACTTCCAGACTAAACAGGATGTGCAAGTATGAAAAAAACCCTTTCCCAAAAAAACTGTCTAGACGCTGCCTTATAATTACCCATGATGAGCTGTCATGATAATTTAATATTTCTCTTATTAATAAAACAGTCAAACATCAACATTCATTTTTCTTACTAAAACTGATGTTTTGATAAAGTTAAAATGTATCAAGCAAACACAACTTGTTCATCATCTCTTCTTCTATTTTTGCCACTTCTTCTATTTTTGCCTTTTCAGTGTTTATCATTTTCTTCTCTGAAATTCCTGATTCCTCTACGAAATAAAAACTGAACGAAGGAAGATTTATCACTAAACGTTTCTGGATTTCTAAGACACACTTCAAAAGCAATTCTTCAGCTTTCTCTTTTGTCATATCTGAGCGATGATGATGATCAAGTACACTAAGAGAAAAGTACGAACCATAACCATGAGCAGTGTACTCAACACTCGCTAACGTTCCCAAATAGTCCATAAAATAAAGGGAACATTTGTTAGTTTTAGGGTCATGCCTCCCATTATGAGGTTAACGAGAGTAGGTGCCTGTCGTAATCTCTTGGCCATTTCGTGACGAGTATAACTAGCAGCTGCATTAGGAGAAAGAGCATAACCATTTCTGATACGATAATAGGCAAGATTTTTCTGTATAAACTCTCCAAAGTAGACGGTATCACCAGTATCACCACACACAACCATTGCTAGTTTCTCGTCTAGTTTGAATATTTTGTCTTGGTTTTGTTTCATTACTAGGACACTCCGTCCAGCTGAATTATCATGAGCTAAAAGTACGAAATCGTCACATTTTATTCCAATAAGACACTCCATTGCTTTAGCCTCTAGTACAACCCTCTTTATACACGTGGCATCTCCGCCCACATCCGGATAACATTCCGTGTACATCTTATTGCATAAAAATACTATTTTTGACATCAGGGATAAAGACGGTTAGTTTTTAATGATAGATATCATTAGTCTGTTGAGTTACACGTATAAATGTAGTACGTTTACTGATCTCCTTGAGTTTACCAGCTCCAACATATGTGCACGTTGATCTTATACCACCTAATATATCCAAGACAGTATGATGAACATCTCCTTTGTATTCCAGTTCAACTGTCTTACCCTCAGACGCTCTAAGTAAGAAGAATTGAAGAATTCCTTGATTGATATTTCTAACGGAGCCTACCGATATTCAGCCACACCCCCTGCATATCGTTTCATTGCAGTAGCTGAACTCATACCATAAAATAGTTTGTATTCTTTTCCATCTCTTTCTATAAGTTCACCACCAGATTGATCATGACCAGCAAACATCCCCCCTAACATAACGAAATCAGCTCCTGCACCTTGAGAGGAGAGAGAGAGAGAGAGAGAGAGAGAGAGAGAGCAGATAAATAGAAAAATTAAAGTTCTCTTACAAAATGCTTTAGCAACATCTCCAGGACATGTACAGCCACCATCCTAATAATAATAGTAATATACTAATATATCTATATTAGTATAATATGAAAACTCACTGAAATAATATGACCACCAAGGCCATGTGCAGCATCAGCACATTCTATTACAGCACTAAGTTGTGGATACCCAACACCAGCTTTCTTTCTTGTAGTGCAAACTGACCCTGTGAGTACGTACCTTATCATCTATTTATAATTACATTAAAATACCGGGTCCAATGCCAACTTGATGATATCAGCACCACTTAAAATAAGCTCTTCTACCATTTCTCCAGTAACAACATTGCCTGCCTATACTCACACACACACATATATAGAGAATAATCTTCTATCCATAATGATTCTGTACTAACCAGGATAGTATGATTTGGAAAGTCTTTTCGCGCAATTCTCACAAAATCGACAAAGTGTTCAGAATAGCCATTAGCCACATCCAAACAAATATACTTTATATCTGGAATGGCAGCCAAGATACTCTTTGTCTTTTTATAATCTGTTTCTCCACTACCAGAGCTAACAGCCACATGCTAAAATTATTACAATAAAGAACAAGATAGTGATCTTATATATGAACCTCCAAACAACTTGGGTTTTCCTGGGCAAATGTCTGCCATTCCTCTAATGTGTAATGTTTGTGTATGGCAGTGAACAGACAATGCTATATTAGTTAAAATTAAAGGGTGTAGTTTTAAAGTGCTATAATTCCACCCACCTGAGATAGTGCTAAAGCCATTTCAAATGTACCTGTAGTATCCATATTTGCAGCTATTACAGGAATTCCAAAGTATTTTTGTTTGGAGTTGCGGAATATGTATTCTCTCTTTAAATCTACCTATAACACACAAGTGCATTTTAGACAACTCCCACTATGACAATATTGTTGTAATTATATAATTAATTAATTAATTTAAGACAATGCAACTCACATCTGATCTGCTCCGAAGTGTACTACGTTTTGGTCGAACCAAGACATCTTTAAAGTCTAACTTAATTTTGTTTCTATACGAGGCATGTCTCTGAATCTAGGTGTTTTTCACAGCTGTTATATTTTAAATATTCGCTCCACCCACTAATAATATATTTTAACCTCAAAGGCATTGTTTGCAGGAAATCTTTTCTGCATACAATATGCGATTAAGAGGAGTCATGGGAGGTCTTTTGTTGCTATCAGCGACTGGAAGTGCCACATATTATTGGAAATCGGATGATATCACGAGAAGAAAGATGCGAGTACATTTAGGTGGCATAAATCGATTTCTGAGGTGCCAATTGTAATACAATGAACAGTACTCTTTACATTTATTTACAATTCCAGATCAGCAAACTGTTGGTATTACTATTTCTCTTGACTACTGGTGGACATTACGGGGAGTTGATGATGTAAATTTTTATTGTCTTATAAAGATTGAGTTTTCACACCCTCATATTTCAGGATAACCCGGATTACAATAAAATAGTTGGACCCTGTCATCAGCGTGCAGCTGATCGCATTGTTGCAGGAGCTATGGCAAATGGTGGACTGTACATTAATTGGGACAAGGTTTGGGATCCTTTAACCAAATTCTCCCTCGTCAGTATATTGATACATTAAAAGTATTACTTAACAAGGTATGCATCATTTATATTCACCTGTCCATTTAATTACCTATGTATCCTTTTAAATGATACCCATGAATCCATTTTACTTTATTAATCCATTTATCAAAGTTACAATCCATTTTTAGGTACTAGTACGAGAGGAGAAAGAAGTAAGTCCAGTATCTATGTGACCACTCCCCTTTAAGCCACACCCCTAAACAGTTGGAGATGCTTTTCAAGGAAGACTTTCAACAAACTCCTAATGATATATTCACTGAATTTAACAGGCAGCCTGTAGCTGCAGCAAGCTTGGCCCAAGTATATAAAGCTAAAACTGACGAGGGAAAACCAGTGGCTGTAAAAGTCCAGTATATTGACTTGAGAGATCGATATGATGGCGATATTTGGACAATAAAGATCTTGTTACGAATCATAGCTTGGATGCATCCCAAGTTTACTTCTCATGGGTACTTGATGTAAGTATAAGCTCCACCCAATTAAGAGCTCCACCAAACATACACACTTAAACACTAAAGATTGTGTAATAATTAGTTGTATTAACAGGGGCTCCTCCTACTAGTTAGAATTTCACTACATGGGTGAGAATAATTTTGTGGTATAATTTGTTGCTCTATATGCAACCATATTCACTCCTAGTTTAGATATGTCTATTAATAATTTGTTATGTCTATTAATAACTTGTTATGTCTATTAATAATATGTTATATCCTTTAATAATTTATGTCTATTAATAATTTGTTATGTCTATTAATATGTTATGTCTATTAATAGTATGTTATATCCTTTAATAATTTATGTCTATTAATAATTTGTTATGTCTATTAATAACTTATTCTTTTCTTAAGGAACTCAAAGAGACTTTGTTAAAAGAGTTAGATTTTGAACATGAAGGTATTAATCAGGAACGATGTGCTCGACAATTAAGTCATCTTCCATTTGTACATGTGCCACAAGTTTATTGGAAATATACAAGTAAAGTATGTTAATGGACAGATGAATAGACAAATGGACTAATGGATAGACAAATGGACGGATGAATAGACAAATGGACAGAGGAATAGACAAATGGACAGATGGATAGACAAATGGATTGATACATGAGCTAATAGATGAATGTCATTCTTTCATGTAGAGAGTACTTACTACAGAATGGATAGATGGCTGTCAAGCAACAGATATTTCTTCTCTTAAAGAGATGGGTTTACCATTAGCTGAAGTAGCAGAAAAAATTACAAGGGCTTTTTCTTATCAGCTGTTTTTTTACTGGTTTTGTTCATGGTGACCCTCATCCTGGAAATGGTAAATAAAAATCATTTGATATTTTAGAACTCTCTCTCTCTCTCCCTCTCCCCTCCCCCCCCCTCCCTCTCTTTCTCTTTCTCTCTCTCTCTCTCTCTCTTCCTCTCCAGTTTTAGTTCGTAAGTCTCCTCTGAATGGTGTAGAAGTTTGTTTGTTAGATCATGGTCTATATGCTCCATTAAAGGAAGAGTAAGTCTATAATGATGATCTCTTATATTAACTAACTACTGTCTCAGAACTAGACTTGCATTCTGTGGTGTGTGGAAATCAACAATCCAACATGATTTACAAACTTTAAAACATTATTGTAAACAATTGGGAGTAGAAGGTTACTACAACTCATTCATCTATCTATTCATCTATCTATCCATACATCTATGTTTTTTTTTTCATTCATCCTTTATCTATCTCTCTAGATCATGAACTATTTGCATTAATAGTTACTGGGTCGTACATTAGATACTCATCGTAGAATGTTTAATTCAGCTGCACTTACTCGACAAGATGTACTTCGAGTAAAGGATACATTTAATAATCGTATGGAGGATGTAATATCAATACTACGTACTTTACCCTCTTCAATGATGCTTGTATTTAGGTAAAGAGTTCAAATTTTGATAGATATTCTGTCCAAAAATTAGTAATGATACACATTATTTAGAAACATGAATTTATTGCGCAGTATTAATCGAGAATTAGGGACTCCTGTGAACAGATTTACAATTATGGCAAGAATGTACGCTGAGTAATATATATAATGGTGTTCTCTTGATTATATTTTCCTTCTTTCTTTGTACTTTAATCTCTGTCTTGGTCCTTCTCTTACTCCCTCCTCCCCTTCCTCAGAGCAATAGAAGGTTATCATCATTGCTCTAGTCATCAGTCTCAATCATGGAGTTATTCCGTTAAAATGTGGATTGGCCTCAGAAGTTTTGACTTGAGAATATGGTAGGTCTTAATATAGATCTTAAATTAAAGATATCTTTAATAAGAGAACTACTATTAGATTTATTTATTTCAGGTGGTGGTCTTTTAAATCATGGTGTTAATTACTTGGTTAAAAATGTTAAGATATTTGGGATTATTCCAGAGGAGAGTAGAGTATTAGAAACATTGATGAGAACCTGATCGTACTCCTGTTGAACTTATAGCTAGATGTTATATTTTAAAATATTAAGACAAAATGTTATTTATGAAGCTTATTTATTTATTGTTTTATGATAAATTAAATTATTGAGCATAGAATTAAGAATACACTCTTAATTATTAACCAGTCTTTTTAATTCACCGATGTTCGAGTCGCCAGCGTTAATGAGATTCATAGCCGGTACACACTGCGCCCCACAAGAGCCTGAAGACAAAATCGTAAGTACATATATAAGGAAACCAAAGCAATCATGAGTGCCAGTGTGTTGTGGGCCAGCGTTCTGCAATGCATCAGACCTCTGAGATGGTTACCAGCATACTCTACGGAGTATCCGAAAGGCCGACTAGGATAGGGCTGGTAGTCTCCCTTTAAACGAGATGAGGCTGGTGTATTTGTGGTTCCGGTTTCTGAATGCGAAATTCCCTAAGAGCTGGAATCCCGTACGGCTGGTTTTAAGTTAGGGCGACGCTCCAGCCAGGATTACCTCGCGAAGACGAGGGTTACCAAGCCAGGTGGCGGTCCCAGCTAGCAATAGCAGGGAATCCTGGAGCCTAAGTGGAAGCCTGAGTGGGTGAGCGAGTAGGAATCGTTTGGGCAACACACAAGGGTTTTTTTTTTAATTTTTAATCTATTTATTATTGTGTTTTATTTTTTATAATCTTAAATAACTACTGGGAAGGTATGTAAGGAAAACTAGGCTGTGTTACTTGTATATTTTGAATTTAGCTAATATACAGGCCCTTGTTAAGTAGAGCAATTGTTTGTCTGCAGAAAGGTACCAGTAGAACAAAGGGGTGTTTTTTTTTTAAATCTAACAAAACATTAGAGAGCAGTTACTAATATGACTTAACAAGGACCTATGTAGTTAACTACCTGTCAATTAATCCCACTTCCTTAAAAAAACTAACTTTGTAAGGACTTATATATACTAGTAAAATAGTTTGTTATAATCTCGTTAGTTTTTTTTTGTAATAAAATCATTTTCTTGTATGAAAATCCAATGATATAATGTCATAACATTTTATTATGCAACCAGCATTAATCAGAGACTGAAGAACTACATATAAGTCTGAGGATGAGTATCATCAGTCTCGGACTGCTGATCTGTCTGTTGCATCAGTCTGAGGATAAGTACCAGTCTGAGACTGAAGAGGATCAGAACTCATCTGAAATAGCAGTTCAATATTAGTTATATGAAGGTGTCCATGTAGGTGTTATTTTCAAATTTAAATTTTGTATTGAAAGTACAGACATTGAGCCATACCTCTAAATAATTAAATTAAGTTGGGGTGTGGTCACTGATTTTAAAGAGGCCGGGTTGTGTGACTATGTCTCAGGCAAAGACATTAGCTAATCTCCTTCAAGAGGCTGAACAATTGACAGCTGATATTGGAGGAGACGAAGAATTACCACGAGTAAGAAGAAACCTGCAACAAATAGCAGAGGCAGGTCAACGTTTGCTTAGTAAAACAACTGTGGGACTTCCTGAAGATCATACAGATGTTAAAGCGTAAGTTATGATAAAATGTCATAAGCACAGAAATAACTAGTGAACTACACGTGTCTGTGCATTAATTAGAATGCAATCTCTTCCTGTGTAGGTCGATACTTTTGGGCTCTCGTGGATTTGATGTGCCTAAATCATCTCAACGTATTGAGACACTTAATGCAGCAAAAACTCTTGAGCCTATAGAACCAGTATGGGAGACAGACATTGAGGTTTATAACAAACGATGATACTTAATATGGCATATTAATGTAGGGGTTTTTACGAAATGAGAGAGAAAACACATTGTTAGCTGTCATTGAAGAGTCAAGGAAAAATGTACATATATACACACATCTGCTTGTAACTCTCTCTCTAACACACACACATGCAGACCTTTAACGAAGCAGATCAACGTCAATGGCAGAGTATGGAGAATAATTGGGAAGAAGAGAAAGAGAAAATCCTCAATTCCTTATTAGGCAGTAACCAAGATACAATAGAGTTACCTACACATTCTGAAGTAAGCATATCATAATATTATATTTTGCTACACTTTGTTATAATCTAGACAATAATAGCTGATCCTCTCAGCATGATGGGACGTAGTGCTCTAGATTCTGTAGAGATGGCCTATGCAAGAGAGGTAATGTCAGTACTTACTAATCTCTAGACTAGCAAGCTACCATTAGTAAGCTCTAGACTATTAAACATCAGTACTTACCACAATGACCTAGGATAGCTACCATTAGTAACATCAGTACTTACCACAATGACTTAGGATAGCTACCATTAGTAAGCTCTAGACTAGTAAAATCAGTACTTACCACAATGACCTAGGATAGCTACCATTAGTAAGTTCTAGACTATTAAACATCAGTACTTACCACAATGACCTAGGGTATTAGACTTTTCATTCATTATTACACATTCATAATAGGTTTATCGTGCTAATGAAGCTGAATTACATGACCTGTCTCATGCTCTTGTTACTGAGTTTTGTAATGCTAGTAAAAAATTTTACTGACAAGGTTAGAAAAAAAACAGTGACGTTATTTTAATAATAGTATTTTGTAAAGAGCATTAAAAACTCTGGGAACTCTTGAAGACTTTGGTAGACGTACCAACCCTCCCTCCAAAAGCATTTGAGCACCGCTCCTCTATAAGACTGCAAAAGGATTTTGTCAATCAAGCTCGTCATTTCCTGGAAGAACAGTAAGGGGTGTGGCTTATGAATAATTAATATTAATTTAAAATATTTACAGATATCGGAATATATTCGAGATTTGGTCTACAGTAACCTGTCCCAGTCCCAACTTGGAGGGGTTCCTGGTACACTCCAACTGGTCCGAAGTTATCTGAATTTAAAGCAGGCAACTAGTATACCAGGTTTGGAGGTATGGGAATGAATGAATGGAAGTTGTTGATATTCACATTGTTCACTGACATATATAAATATTTTATGTATGCCTTCCAGGATGGTTTAGTACAGGGACAACCGTTGTGGGCCCTTGTGTTTTATTGTATGAGATGTGGAGATTTTAGAAGCTGCTCTTTCTGCACTGTCTGAGTCTCAGTAAGTGTGTAGCTGGACTGAAAGTATAGGACTGAGACTGAACACTGAGTAATACAGGACTGAGACTGAATTCTAGGTAGTATAAGACTGAGACTCTACAATTTTTCCTTGTAGCGTGTGTGGCGATATTGTTCCTTATTTAGAAGAGTATAAAGATAGTAATGATTGGAGGTAGTACCCCTAAACTATTTCTAAATTGATTTTACTCTCTTTAATTAGGTTATCATCATCATTAGAGAACCGTCTACAATTATTGTACAAGAAAGTGTTCGAAGTTCTTCAGATCCTTTCAAAAAAGCTGTTTATTGTGTACTAGCTCGTGTGAAATTAAATGATAATCATTCTCAAGTGTTGGTGACCACTGAGGATTACATGTGGTTAAAAGTATGTCTATTAGTCCAGATATATCATTATATCTATATATTGTTATTGCTCACTATACCTGTTACCTATGTACCTGTTACCTATAGTACCTATGTACCAATGTACCTGTTACCTATGTACCAATGTACCTGTTACCTATAGTTACCTATGTATGAATATACCTGTTACCTATGTACCAATATACCTGTTACCTATAGTTACCCATGTACCAATGTACCAGTTACCAATGTATTGCCTATGTACCAATGTACCAGTTACCTATGTACCAATGTACCAGTTACCTGTGTATCATATTGTCAAGTGATTAAAGATCTATATCTTCTGATTTGATCTAGCTATGTCAAGTTCATTTTGAAGTAACTGAACATGGTGATCATATGACACTTTTCTAAGTTACAGAGATTTTACTTAAAGAATATGGTTGGTAACAAAACTATGTTAATTTGATATTCAACTTTAAATCATCACTAGGCGAAGGTCACTTTCAAGCTCAACGTCATCCTCACCTGTATTTTCAAGTTCTTCTCCTCACAGCTCAGTTTGAAGCTGTATGCATGGATGGACAGATGGATGGATGGATGGACAGATGGACAAATGGATGGATGGATGGAAATGGACAGATGGATAGAATCATTCTTCTTTATTAAGGCAATTGAGTTTCTTTCTCGTGTGGAGTCTCTTCGTAGTCATGCCGTTCACTTTGCTCTCGCCTTACATGATCTTGATCTACTATATTTAACCCTTCTTTTCACTCTAATCTTAGTTAGTAACACTACCAAATAATAAATTTATTTAATTGTAATTGTTAATTTGTTCAGTGATAGAAGAACCTAATGGTCTACAAAGACTTAATTTAGGTCGTTTAGTTGTCAGTTATACGCGTAAATTTGCTCTTACAGATCCTCGGGAAGCTCTGGAATATTTTTACAGATTAAGGTAATATGATGATTAAATTCTTTTGTTATCTCTCTCTCTCTCTCTCTCTCAGAACTTTGAAAGATGGACAAGAAAAGAATTTATTTTTATCTTGTGTGAGTGATCTTGTAACAGAAAGTAGAGAGGTATGTCACATATATATATATAGCAATATGTTATAATATTTTGTTTTCAGTTTGAAATGCTTCTAGGTCAAGTTCAACCTGATGGATCAAGAAAAGTTAGCGACATTCTGTCTCTATCATACTCTCTCTCTCTCTCTCTCTCTCTCATAGCCTGGATGTATTGACAAGTTTGGTAACAAAGTTGAAGATCTAAATGTACAAACAATCATTAATTTTGTGGCTACTGAGACAGAGAATCATGGTCGTTTTGAAGATGCTATTCGACTGTATGATTTAGCTCAAGTTAGTAGTTTTAAATCACATGACTGTCATATGACACGTTACTAGGAATATGGTAAGGTGTTGGAACTGCTGTGTCATCTAATGGGTGGAATTGTCTCTGCCCCTTCTTCCTCCGCAATCTGATAGACATCGTCTTAAAAATTTAGCTGTGTCAATTGCTGAAAGGTACATGTAAAAATAGAAAGCATGTACATGTAAAATCTGTATGTTTACAGTACTTTTTGCATTTTTGTTAGGTATCGTAACCTTGGTTACGCTGCCAGTCATCAAATAAGCCACACCTTTTTTCTTCTGCTGGATTTGATGTTATTTTTGATTCCTATCACGCTAAAAGAATCGATGAAGCGTTAGAAGTAAGTAACACCTTGTTTTAGTCAATGTACATGTTACTTGACATTGTTCTTATCTTGTCTTCTACAGATCATGAAAGAGTTTACGACTGTTACCTTTACAACTTGGAGAAACAGTAGAACAAAAGTGTCTGCATTTCGAATAATGGATGATCTTGTAAGAAATGGACACTTGCTTTAGATGTCATTATTTTTTTTTTCTAAATTTTTAGATTAGACAATGTTTTTCCTGACATATTACTTGCTGTAATGAGCATCCTGTATACTATGTACAAAAGATAAGTCTCTCTCTCTCTCTCTCTCTCTCTCTCTCTCTCTCTCTCATCTCTCTCTCTCTCTCTCTCTCTCTCTCTCTCTCTCTCTCTCTCTCTCTCTCTCTCTCTCTCTCTCTCTCTCTCTCTCTCTCTCTCTCTCTCTCTCTCTCTCTCTCTCTCTCTCTCTCTCTCTCTCTCTCTCTCTCCCTCCTCTCCCCTCCCTCTCCTATCCCTATGTTAATTCCCATATTCTATTCCTTAGTTCTACTCCCCTGAGAGGTGGCAGAGGTAGTACACCTCAAGGTGGTCAAGAAATGGTATAGAAAGATCTATTAATAGTACATAGTTGTTGATTGTTCTATTTTTAGCACAAGACCCAGTTACGTTCTCTAGCACATACACTCATCACATTTGCTGGAATGATACCTTATCAAATGTCAGGTGACATTAATGCTCGCCTTGTCCAAATGGAAATCCTCATGAACTAATTATTAATAGTTACTAACATTCTAATTGTCCTTTTGTTACCATGGCAATAATAATGCTATTGTTATGTGTAGTTGCTTGAGAATTGAATGAAAACTATAAATGAGACATGCTGACCTGCTCACTTACATGTTATTACATGTCAATAGCTGTTTTGTATATATATATATATATATATATATATATATATATAATTATTTACTTGTGATCTTGCATGTAAATCTTGCAATGTAAAGACATTGGACTTTAGTGACAACCTCTGAGGACACTTGTTCTAGTCCCATACTAATACTTTAGTGTATTATACAACCTCTATATTGAGGACACTTGTTCTAGTCCCATACTAATACTTTAGTGTACTATATACTATTTGAGGACACTTGTTCTAGTCCCATACTAATACTTTAGTGTATTATACAACCTCTATATTGAGGACACTTGTTCTAGTCCCATACTAATACTTTAGTGTATTATACAACCTCTATATTGAGGACACTTGTTCTAGTCCCATACTAATACTTTAGTGTATTATACAACCTCTATATTGAGGACACTTGTTCTAGTCCCATACTATACTTTAGTGTATAACCTCTTTACTTGTTCTAGTCCCATACTAATACTTTAGTTATTATACAACCTCTATATTGAGGACACTTGTTCTAGTCCCATACTAATACTTTAGTGTATTATACAACCTCTATATTGAGGACACTTGTTCTAGTCCCATACTAATACTTTAGTGTATTATACAACCTCTATATTGAGGACACTTGTTCTAGTCCCATACTAATACTTTAGTGTATTATACAACCTCTATATTGAGGACACTTGTTCTAGTCCCATACTAATACTTTAGTGTATTACTTGTTCTACAACTAATACTCTATATTGAGGACACTTGTTCTAGTCCCATACTAATACTTTAGTGTATTATACAACCTCTATATTGAGGACACTTGTTCTAGTCCCATACTAATACTTTAGTGTATTATACAACCTCTATATTGAGGACACTTGTTCTAGTCCCATACTAATACTTTAGTGTATTATACAACCTCTATATTGAGGACACTTGTTCTAGTGTGCACTGAATAATTTTTGGACAAGTACAGTATTTGATAGTTAGGTCAATTTATTATTGAGGAAACTTGTTCTAGTGGCAAAAATCAACTATCTAACTATCTAATACACAAACAATACATTCCCAAAATTAATAACTATAATAATAATAATAATTAATTAATTAACATGTCATGATTTAATTGGTTTGGGGTTTAGGCTTTGGAGGGAAGGTGGTCTTACTGGTGATGGTGATGTCACGTCATCATCTGGTGGTATTGCATAATCACTGTAAGACATACGTTGTTGAATCTTTGCTTTGTTACCCTAGGAGGGACAATAGGTCTCCGCTCGCTTTGAACAGGTGTTATATTATTAGGTACTTGGATATCCGGATCTGGGTTATTTAAAGCATTAGGAACTTCAGAATAGTCATCATCAAAAAGTGGAAAAGGTGGCGAGGTTTTACGGCCATTGGGTAAAACCCTGTCTAATACATTGTATATATCAGGAGTGGTACGATTATTGTGTTGAGAGGATAAAGAACTATAAGTACTAGCGTCCGAGGGTAATTGTTGTGGCTGTGAGCGATTATTAAACTTTGAGTAATCTGAAGTATTTTTAGTTTCAATGAAGTGATGCCGTGTCTTGTCAAAATCGACTTCATCATAAGCATCAGAGATCTTGTCTAAAGAAGGTGGTGAGCCTGTTGCATTAATAACATGTTGTACATGATTATAATCATTGTTTCCTTCAGTTACTCTTCTTCCTCCAATTGGAGAAACTCGTGGTGAAATATCGGGAGTTGGAGGTAATTTTTTACGCACTAAAACTGGACTAGTATCAGCGTAAATGAATTCTATGTTTTTGTCAGTTACAGTAAGAGATCCAGAATAGGGTGGAATAGGTGGTGGTACATTAGTTTGCTTAGGTTTTGATGGGTGGATATCACGTCCAGAACCCAGCCCAGTCATTCCTTGATTACAGCTGCTGTCTCCAGATGTGGTGTTGTTAAAACTTAGTGAATTATACATACCTTCAGGCAGTTGAATAGAAGGTTCATTCACAGGTTTCAGAAATGCATACTGAGTATCATCCCCATCTTTTATCGTTGAATATATTTCAACACTTCATCAGATGAGCCATGCAGGACTCCCATCTCATTGATACTATCTTTTAAATTTTTCCGACTTTGTTGTGGAGAATTCAAATGCCGGACCACTCCAAATTCAACACTAGATTGTAAATCAGGTTTATCATTAGATCCCAAAGGTAACGGTAAGAGTTTAGGGATTGTGTCTACGTAATTATAATCTGGATTTGATCTTTTGACGGTAGAGTTTGCCATTTTGACGGGGGTACGGGGGGAGGAACTGGAAAAACGTAGTGTCTCTAGTTTATCATAAGTCAGGGAGTTATCAGAGTATATATCATGTATTTTTGTATTTTTTTCTCCAGGATTGTAAGATGTACTGCGAGATAATTGTTGGTGGGGCACAGCTCTAAGAAGAGAGTAGTGAGCATTGTGGATATCCTGTTCAGAATTTCCAAGTCTTGTATTATAACTTTTGGAACCAACATTTTCTTGAAATGTAGGTGTATTAATGACTTCATAATTGGGCTGATAGTGAGGGATTTTATCAGCTGGAGAAAGTGATTTTTCAGGCCCTCTTATACCGGGGACATCAGTGAATCCTGGAATGAGATCATTGGTATCAGTTCTTCCTCGTACTAGTGTTTGGTTGACTTTTATAGGTTGATATGGTGGGGGAATTGGAGGACGTGGACCCCGTTTTTTTAACTGTATATTAAATAAAACAATTTTATACTAAATAGATGGATTAATGAATGGATAGACAGTTGTATGTGTAAATAGATGATAACCTGTGGTGAGGGGTGCTTTCATTGGCTGCTTCCTTTGTGCTAAGAGATTGATAACAGTTTCTAATGTATGCGTAATCAGGACACTTTCTTGTGTTCCCAAACACAAATATACCTTCACCTGTTGAACTACGACTGAAAAAGAATAAGATATTTTTAAACTGTCAACTAGTTTTGATTTTATAGGAACAAGATCTGTTGTTTTTAAGAGGGAAACTAGTTCAAGTTACCATACAATTGTATGGTAACTTAAGATTATCATGAAACAGGAAATTAAGTTACGCTGTAAACATGAAGTGTGAAAAATAAACTGTTGGGATGTCTCTTTTAATCGTCAAAACAGGTAACAGGCTCAGTTTATATCATATATATATGTGTGTGTGTGCGCGCGCGCGCGTGTGTGTGTGTAGATTTACTTCCATCCATATTTTATTACCTTCAGCAATGATTTGAATTTGGTTAACTTTGGCTTTAAATGAACGAATATGTCCCAATTGCCATCGGACTATTTCGTTTCTTTCTCCCTCACTCCACACAATCATAAGATCATGACAAAATCTCTAGCAGTCCTGGACCAGAATAACGAAACATAGGAGAACTCCACACTTCTATTGCAAACTGGACAACATTCCCTGTACAATTGAGATATGGCGGTCATATAGATGAATCAACTGATGGCCTGACCAGCTGTTAATTTTACACTACATGTACATGTATGACAAACCCTTTGACATAATACAACACAATGTTGTCATTTACAAATACAAGGTGATGTGCCAAGATATTAAAGCCAAAACTATAAGTGATTTAAAAAGCATTACTTGTAACTGAACATCAACTCCAATTGGAATTGATAATAGTTCCGGTACACACGGTAACTAACTATATAGGAATATAAGTGCCTGCCAAAGATTGTAATCAGTATGTACCTACATATTTTACTATGACCTATTCTATAGCTTCTTTCTGTACATGTATATATACATGTACATGTACATGTATATATACATGTACATGTATATATATATATGTACATGTACATGTATATATAACACAATTAGGATATGAAAACATGTAGTAATTAGCGATGATTGAACTTATTAATTTTCTAGTAATCATACCAGGAAAGTTGAGTGAAACCTCTCCTTATAAGGATAAGACTAAATATGGACATCTATAATTTTATCTCCATTTTATAAATACACCTCAACATTAAGGAACTGCTATTACTTGATGTATTAATAAAAAGGATGTCTTTTTAATGAAAGGTTAAAACATGTACTTTTTTTACTTTTTATAAGTGTGTAATCATATTGTATCTGATGTAATACAGTTTATTATACAACATTAAATAAGTAAGGAAATTTAAGAGAGGATTTGATATAGAGGATCAAGCTGTCATATTGTCATAATTATTGTTCTATAAGTTAGGGGACAGTTATCTTAAGATTTCCCTTCTCTCCTCCATATTTGTCACATGTCAGTACTATAACACATGAGAGTTATGTAGCAGCTGTCCTTATAAGTTGATTTAGTTTATATAGAGTATGGACATTATTTAAGATACTATTGTAACCATAGTGTCATGAGCATGTATGCACAGATATTATAAGGTAATTGTTATGATGACTAAGAATGTCAACAGTACATATAAACTACATTGTGATTTGACGACTAAAAGTGTTTTATAGTCAATAAACATTGTAAACATAACATAAAATAGTTTCAATAACAGTAATGTTACTTGTGAAAAGTTGGTCCATGTGACTCATTCACCTTTAAAAGAGTGATTCTATTTGACCAGGTACAGTGACTTAGCACCTACATGTTGTATGTGCTTAGTCTTTTTTGTTTGTTTAACTTTTTTTTCAATGTCCACCATTGTTAAACAGTTAATTTAACAATAATTTCTTCAATGGGATATTCAGATATGCACAAAGAATTTAAAATTGTTCAGCTAATAAATGCAACGAGTAATTAAAAGCTGGTCATTTAATAAAATACCTTATTAAGGTATCATTGTATGACAAGACATTTTCGCATACCATATGTAGATAATTCTTAAAACTACTTATATTAGTTCAAATATGCCATTCTCAACTTATGTGGTCACACTCAAACCACACCATTTCTATATACAGTTACCAATTATCTTTCTTATAGTTCACTAATTAATTGTGTTAACAATTTTAATAATTCAACTCTTAAAAGCTAATGAACTTTTGCCCACCAGTCCTAATTCAATTAACACTTTCATTCTAACTATCATGTTGTACCAACAATTTTTCCAACATCCTTTGAGTAATATGACATTGACACAACATCCTTAAATGGGCATTATTGTTCCACAAAGAGGCAATGTGAATGATATAAGAGGAAGTTGTCTTGGCAACAGTTAGGCTTAGCTGTATAGTGGAATCATTGACTTCAACCACAAAAGCATGTGATCATGTGTGCATGTGAGGATAAGTCATGAGTCTAAATGTCTCAATTGTACACTAATGTCTTTCCTTTGTTGTTTAAATACAGAGTAAATATAAACAGAAGCTTAAGTAAAGAAGACTCAATCTCTTTATCTATATCATCCTTACTTTAAATATTGTTTGCAACAAAATTGATATGCATTTCATTTAAAAACATCCACATTCATTAATTGTAATGGCTTTTTTCAAAGTGTACAACAACATGTAGTATGTTATATCTACGATAAATGTAACTTCCAACTTACTTCCATCAGGTCCTTTGCCGAAAAGCACAGCATTTAGACTAAACACCCATTCTCCAGATTCAAATGCAGAAGGAGCTTCAAATGTATGAAACTGTTCCATCAGTTGAATGAAGACAGAACTGTTTGCTGGAGTCCAATTTTGTAACAGCATTAATGTCGTTTAATAGAATACGATCTTTTATGTTGTTTCTCTTTGACTCCTTCTCACTAGTGTAGCACTCCAATACTCTTCCAAATACATCAACACCAGTACGAAAAATAAACCAATAGTCTTTAAAAGATTTATTCTGTAAGCATTGAACACAACAATAACTAAATCATCTTTGTTTCAAAAAAATATTAAAGATATTACAATGTACTTTTAATTTGGAGGGTAGGTACTCACCGCATTTGTATGATTGGAAAGAATATCTTGTATCTTAAATAGCCACGTTTGACTATGTCCACTTCTACAGCTGAACCGCTCATAGTTGTTGATCTGGTAAGTCCTGCAATCAGAAGAAGTCGTTTCGGCTTTTGAGGATGCAAAATTGCGAAGGCGTGGCTCAAACTATCAAGACGTAATGTTACGTAAACAAAGGTTACGCCTCTCTTGAATAAACAAGTAAAGTTTACCATATTAAAAGTTGAGAACGATTGGGCTAACTGCTGTGAGAAGATCGAGTTGAATGAAGAGCTTTGCTATTGTTTATCAACTCATTAATACTCTTAAACACCGTTTAAAACTACAGCCAATCGTCCGTCTACACGCGCAAATAATTATTGTTAATTTATTCTCACGTCGAATCAGCCATGTCAATAGACTCTGACGTGGTTAAAAGAGGTTATCTTAGGTAGTAGCTTCAAAAGGACTGGTAAGTGAGTAAAGACTTAATACAAGATAGTGAAATAATGTATTATTACAAATTATATTAATATTTATTTATAGATTGGTTCCCTTACTCGTTTTGGTACTAGGAAACATTTGGTTGTGTTTTACGAAGTGAATCTCGGACAGGTCTTTGTCGTATTGAGATTTATAAAGATGAAGATGACGTTCCTCGCAAGAACCCTTCCAAAATTATCAGCGTGGAACAAGTCTCTAACCTTCAAACAAACTTAGAAAGGAAGGACATCACACTGTGTATGTTTGGTGAGACCGTGACATTTGGATGTACTTCGCGCGCTGATCTTGATGACTGGGTACGTGATATCGAGTCTTTACGACAAAATAGAGGCGTAGTAAGTGGCAAGAAGACATCGCATACTTTAGGTAATATTTTACTCCTTATTGTGAAATGTATCACATAGTTCGACCATGTAGATAAATGTTATGTACTTGTAACCATAGATACTCAGGGAATCACTATAAGGTGTATTTATGAATCCAAATGAATATAAATATTTATCTATTTATTGTAATTAAAGTAATCTTTAGTTTCATAATGTATATATCTTGATGTCCTCACTATGTTTTAAATACATTTTTATGTTATGATATATATATAGAATTAATGTACCATGTGGTCAACAGTAGTATCATAATGTTGTGAGTATAATATTGATCTGTTTATTTTATTAAGTAGACTAATGGTTTAAAATAATATTTCATCTCATTCAACACATGTGTGTGTGGTCTCAGACCTGGTCTCATAACAAGACTTTCATGGAGTCTGAGATTAGATTGACTGTTTGTTCCATGATGTTTATTAAAATATGGATGATTTGGTCTTGAAACCAGACTGTATTCATAACTTACACATGTACTCTTGTTGTTGCTATCACTGCTATCTGTGTTTGCTTAACCTATTGAGTTCTTGTGTATTTAATATCATGTATAGATGATGGCACAAAGGAAACCACACCTATTTGGGGGGTTCATGAGTGAATGTTATTATATTATTCATTTTGTAATACTAAATTAAATAAAGATTGTTACTTGACTGGGATGTAGCCACCATTATTGATCTAGGATAGCTACCATTAGTAAGCTCTAGACTAGTGAACATCAGTACTTACTACAGTGACCTAGGATAGCTACCATTAGACTAGTGAACATCAGTACTTACCACAGTGACCTAGGATAGCTACCATTAGTAAGCTCTAGACTAGTGAACATCAGTACTTACTACAGTGACCTAGGATAGCTACCATTAGACTAGTGAACATCAGTACTTACCACAGTGACCTAGGATAGCTACCATTAGTAAGCTCTAGACTAGTGAACATCAGTACTTACTACAGTGACCTAGGATAGCTACCATTAGACTAGTGAACATCAGTAACTTACCACAGTGACCTAGGATAGCTACCATTAGTAAGCTCTAGACTAGTGAACATCAGTACTTACTACAGTGACCTAGGATAGCTACCATTAGACTAGTGAACATCAGTACTTACCACAGTGACCTAGGATAGCTACCATTAGTAAGCTCTAGACTAGTGAACATCAGTACTTACTACAGTGACCTAGGATAGCTACCATTAGACTAGTGAACATCAGTACTTACCACAGTGACCTAGGATAGCTACCATTAGTAAGCTCTAGACTAGTGAACATCAGTACTTACCACAGTGACCTAGAATAGCTACTATTAGTAAGCTCTAGATTAGTGAACATCAGTACTTACCACAGTGACCTAGGATAGCTACCATTAGTAAGCTCTAGACTAGTAAACATCAGTACTTACCACAGTGACCTAGGATAGCTACCATTAGTAAGCTCTAGATTAGTGAACATCAGTACTTACCACAGTGACCTAATGTCATTATTTTTTATTTATAGCACCTCCAGATGAAGATCATTTTAGAGTTCGTCTCCGTCAATCAACTTCTCTTCTTTTTCATGGATCTTGTATTCTTGAAATTCAACGTGACTTTGAACGTAATCTTTTTCACATTGCAGTATTTACTGAGGAAAACCCACCTCGTTTAATTGTTAAATGGCAGATTGATCATATAAGACAATACGGATCCAATGAAGTGGCTTTCAAATTTCAAAGTGGAAGGTTATTGATAGATGGATGGATAGACACGTGTATAGATGGATGGATGGATACCCAGACGATTAGCACATGTACACACAATCTTTCTCTTTAGTAAATCACCTACTAATGTGGACTGGTTTATTGTCGACACAGACCCTGGGGATGCTCCAAAAATACATCGTGCCGTTGATTATTGGGCACGTCACATTGTTGATCAAGCCAGGAACATCCCCTTACGACGTAACTCATCAACAATTGTAAGTAAAGACCCTTTATCTGTAATACCATAATTTGATGTATGTGTGTGGGTAATATCATCCCTAACTGGTAATGAGGCTTTGGCAGTAGTTGTATATGTTCTCACAGCTCTATCTAAAATGGTCAGGGCTTAGGGTGTGGTTTATTGTAATAACAGCCAATCAAAATTCATCTTTAGATGGTTATTGTTTAATTACTATTTATTGAGTTTCTATTGTTAATGATTGTTTGACTGAATAGTATTGTAGCTCTCTGTTGATGTAAGTATTATGGTCATCATTCAGTATTATATTAAGACCATATTGTTTGACAAGAATGGTTTTAAACTAAAGTAACTTTGGTACCTATATTGTAAACATATAATAGGTTTTTTATTATCGAGTACCTTTAATAAACTAATAATTAATTAATTAACCTCGCTTTTTCTAGTCTGCAGGCACTCCATCAGGGGAGATAGACTGTCTCAATCAGTTCCACCAACTTCTCCTCCTTTTGTCACTCGTACTCCTTCCGTTCCTTTGCCTGCCACACCCACTTACATGCCATTACAACCAAACACCAGACAACAAACTCCGATATACGATGGAATTGTTATAGTAAGTTTGTGATATCTCACCTCGTTAGAAGTAAATACAAAATGTAATTAATACATCTTTATCTTTAGGACAACAGGCAACTTCCTCCCTCACCCTCTCACATTCCTCATCAGTTCCCACGTCTGCTAACAGTGTATATCAGTCTTTAGTGACATCAGCAGCTGAGAGAAATCCAACCTCATCTTTATACGCTGGTCTTAATGAAACAACTCGAGATAGACAAGGGAGCACTAATATTAGAACAAATTCAACAGCAACTGATATTTCTCCCCAGGGGGCAGAGTATATGGGACTTACAAGTGCTACAAGAAACCAACCAGGACCCGACGTACATGGGGATAAGTGCTACTAAAACCTGATCAATTAAATTTTCTTCAGTAAAATAATTTTATTTTTTGTTTTTTTTGTTATTTTAGACTCATACCTGGGCTTCATGTTTTGGTTTGAGCCTGTTGTTGGCTATAATGTTATGTGTATGTGTGTGATAGCTATGATTTAAACTCATCTCTGATTACTGTATTGTTTGTTGTATTAGCTGTATAATTATGTTGTTATCACTTTAGATTTCATTCTTTAATTTAATACAACAAAATTTAATTTTATTAAACATTGTTGATGACTATTAACTAAATCCACTATATTACTATTATTAATAATTGTTGTCATGTTTTCATCAGGTAATGTTCTACAGGTTAATTAATTATTTAGTTAATTAATAATTAATACAGTTATAATTAATTAATAGAGTCATAATTAAGAAATTAAATGTCTTATAGTTTAGAATTTTTTTCTCTATTCTGTTAACTGAACTCGACCTTTAAGATGAAGGTTAGTAACATTTTTTTTTCTTATCTTTTTAATTTAATGTGCTAAATCCTTCAAATTTACATTAAATTTCTGTGTGTTAGATATTCTTCAATCCCTCGAAAGTATCAAATGTCTTTTAAGAATTTTTAAAAATTTAATTAAAAAACATAATGTAATTATAATTAGTATACAAAATAATATATTAAAATTAATATCAGCAATTAATACAATGAGTGATAACTGAAGTCGGCAATTAAAAATAAAAATATAATTATATATTATTCAGTAATTATTCAGTAATTAAAAAAGTATTTTATAAAGGTGTGGTGTGTTTATATTTAGTGTTGTGTGTGGTTGTGTGTGTGTGTGTGTGTTGTGTGTGGGTGTGTGGTGTGTGTGTGTTGTGTGTTGTGTGTGTGTGTGTGTGTGTGTGTGTGTGTGTGTATTTGCTTGCTAACAAAAAAATTATTTACAAAATTTTACAAAAGACAATAGCAATACAAGCAACACAATATATTACATTTACAACAAATGTTATGAGTATTACGTCATGTGATTATATTGAAGTCATTTTGGTCAGTCTTGGAGGTAGAGGTGGTGGAATTGAATCGTCATTATTGTTGCTGGATAAAACATCAGATGTCATCTCTGTGGTCTCTTCTTCTTTCTTGGTCAATTGCAAAGTTAGAATATATAGGACCCTCTTCTTCATGTTGTATACTAAACATAGTTACAATGTGGTGTGTGCATTGATGGTACAGTCTTAGAATGTTGTATGGTGTGATTTCCGTGTAGGAGTTTTCTCATAGTCAGGTTGGATGTGTGGCTTGAGCTAATCTCATTGCATTTGTGGTGAGTTTTTCCGTAAGGATCTAAAGATAGATTGGGGTTTAAGTAAATGTTCAATATGGTTGTATTGTGGGGGAGATCCCTCTATTATGGGAGGTTTTGAATTTGATGATGATGATGAAAGTTTTCTGGTATCATTTGAGCCCTGTGCATGATTGACTCAGGCTAAAGAGAGAGAGAGAAATGTAAGTTATTAAAATATATTATTGTAAATTATATACAAATGTCCATCCGTTCATTCATCCCTCCATATCATTGTCTATTAGTCCATCTTTTCATCCATCAACCCAATCCTCAAGACTTACTGCAGATGCTCTGCGATGTTCTCTAATGACAGTACAACGTTGAGCCATTTTGATGTATTCGACTGTGAATTAATCTGCTCTGTGGTCCATAGAAATAAACTTGCCTTCACCAGTAAAACAATTCCTATAAAAACAGAAAAAGGAGATGAAATAATAGAGTTCTATCTTCTCTTAATTCAGACATAAATGTAACAGACGAAATATAGAAATTAAAGGATTAACATCTTATTATATTATAATGTATTCTTCTCTTTGCTAATGTATAGTTTTTACCTTCCTGTTTCAAATGTGAAGCAGACATTATTAACACCATATCTTCTTATTGAATTAATTGGCCACATTGCTACTTGGTGACCTAATAACAACAAATAATAATAGAGATAAAAATGAAGTAAGAGATACAGAGATTGTATATAGTCATACATACTAACAATAGCCAATAAATAAAAATATATTAGCTATTATTTTAGTATATATATGAATGTGTATTGTTTTTGTGATAATTTTGTAACAATAATGCCATTGTTACGCAAGAGAGGAACTCATGTTATTACTACTATGACAGCTGTCTTTATCTATGTGGAATTAAAATCTAAGGATGATGTACAACTATTCTCTTCCTTAGTAGACAACCAATACATCACATCATCTTTTCTGTCTACTACACAAACTACAGACCAATAATTTTAATTTTAATACATCACTACTTCACTAGACATATACCAGACAGACCCAGCTGCTTTAGTAGTGAACTCCTATTCACACATAAATACTTGTATAGTAACCTTTTCCACCTCATTTGAACTGATCCAATAACATAATTTCTTCCACACCATCATCATGTGTAACAGAGCTATACTAATAAAATATTTTAAACAAGTCCAAAACACACCACCTGGTAATTCTCCTACACAAACTTTTTAAAATCCTTTATTTGGCTCCAAGAAAGACATAATTATTTTTTGTCCCAAAAAAAACTTCACAACTATTTAATTATCCCTCACATGTGTGACTGCATTGTTAAGGTTTAGTTAATACCAGTATATAAATATCATTTGTTTATAATGGCTTATATAACTCTATAACTTTGTCTATACCACTTGATTTAGTCTCTAAAAGAACCAGCTGCTATAATATAATAGAGATTAAATAGAGCATATTAAACTATGTAGCTCTATGCAAGTATGTGCAAATTTTAAATATCAATTCAAATACTTTAGCTCAAGGACATCTTTTTGTTGTGGCTCATCATAATGACCCACAATCAAACAGAATTTATTACATCAGCTCAACCATAACCAAACACTATAACAATGTATGCTTTATGTAATATATCTGTCTTAAGTATCAATTACCTCCACATCTAAAGCTTATCAAAGCAGCCATCTGGTCTGCAAACATGCATACACAAAACTCCATGGCAACCGTTGATATATTGTACATAAAACAGCTGCTCAGAGATGTTATTGTGGTTAGCAATACATCAATACATGTACATGTATGAGGCCTAATATGAAATGTACATCTAATGTAATATGGTTTTGAAATCACCCCATGTTTTACAAATCATGGAAGCCATTTCAATCTTAACAATTGCTTCTTTGTTACTCCATATTCAGAAAAAAAAAGACTGAGCATTGTCACTAACTATTGCCAATATCAGAGTCTGATAGCTATATAGTTATCACTTAGGCATGACAAAATAAAAAGATTTATTGCAATCAAAGATTTGTAATAATTCAATCTTAAAACATCAAAGGCCAAAGAGTTGTCCTTGAGCCACTAATGTAACTATTTTTAAGGATATCACATTTCAAAATTGTATCCGTTGTCAAGGAAGATGAGGGAGAGGTGACATTGACAAGAGAAGAGAAAGTAAAGCAGACACCATTTTGGCAGAGAACTTAGTAATATTTATTTAGAGAAGAATGGCTTGCACACACAAAAACACTTTCAGGTCTAAAATGCTAGTCATTTCAATTTTACCAGCTGTCCATAGATAGTAAACTAAGCAAGTTAATAGTTATGTGTAGAATTATATAATAGAGGATTATAATATAGACAGATTCATTAGTAAATGGCTATCTCAAATGCTATAAGGTATGCAGTGACAAATTGTGTGACAGATGGTAACAAGACAGCGTGTCGCAATCTTGAGCCAACGAGCATTGATAAGGATTCAACAATAAAGAGGGCATACCAATTAAATTATGCTGAAACCTTCTAGAGTGGATGCTTTGAGAAAACTGTCCTTTATATAGAGGTGTCCTTGATATAGAGGTTGTATAATTACGCTAAAGTAATATTAGTATGGGCAAGTGTTCCTCAATGTACAGGCATGTATATACACTAAGTATTAGTATGGGACTAAACAAGTGTCCTCAATGTAGAGGTTGTATAATACACTAAAGTTATTAGTATGGGACTAGAACAAGTGTCCTCAATATAGAGTTTTGTATAATACACTAAAGTATATTAGTATGGGATGGGACTAGAACAAGTGTCCCCCCCCTTTAACATAGAGGGTGTCCAGAAATCAGGTTTTTTTATGAAAAGTTCTATAATATTCAAATGCTATATTGTGTAATGGGAATCCTTCCTTTTCTGGATACCATTTGGTCAAACTTTTAATTTTTTGTGGTTAACAAGGGACATCCTCTTTTTTAAAAATTAACATTTAACTACACATTATTTTACTAGTGAGGTGACCTCACATGAGAGGTGTGTCTTTTATATGAGAGAAGGAGAGGAGAGAGAGAAAGAGTTTTCACAAACCTAAGTAGTTTTATATTATCAATATAATAAAATGGTGTAAATGAATTGTTATAATAGACACCATGTCTAACTCACATATAAGTATTAAAAACATATACTATATATGATATTAAAATCTCCTGATAATCTCTCTCCAGCTCTGGTGTGTGCATGTGCGTGACATGTGGTGTCCATGGCTAATGTAATACATTAAAATACTGTACAAATTTTCTCACAAAACAGAGTAAACATATTGTATAGCTTATGAATAATTCTTACTTTTAAAATCAACTACGGAATATCAAGATATCCCATAAGAGCTGAAGTACCATACAACTGACTGGTTTGATCTTTAATTATATTAGAGGCATTTGTTCCTTTGTGTTGGATTCATTCATTACAAACAAAAGAAACTTGGCAACCATATAGAAAACTCATTTCAAGTCAATACTTTTTGCAAAAGATAAAAAGGTTTTGTTTCATTTTTTTCTCCCTCAAATTCTCCCACTACAACAGATTATAGTGGAACCTTATATGTTCAGTTAAACTAATTACAGGGACTTTCCTCTTGCTAATACAACTGAAACATGTAGGAAGATCATTAACTGACATCCTTAATACCAAACTGAGTTAATCAAAGAGGTTGAGAAGAGCTACAGTACAATGTTATAATAGCTGACATACTAACTGTATTAAAATGATAATATTGCTATAGCGCTCTAAGTACAGTTGTATCTGCATGAGAAAGGACCTCCTTGGATCTTCATATTCTCATACCACAATCACCACCTTTAAACTAAACTTGCATAGTAACACTTGTTAATATTACTTTATATTATATCAAAACAGGTTAGACCTGCATAACAAGTATTGTGGGAGCTGTCCAACCAGTTTTTGATAAGGTGGTGGTTTAACAAGGAGTGTGTACATCCAGTTTTTCAAAAAAAGATATTTAGTGTAAGAGAATTCATATTCTGCTCATGAGTTTGATTTGTTATTTTTCAGCTTTAAACTCCTACTTATTTTTAAAAGCTGATACAGTTATCAGTGTTTACATGTGCATGTATACATGAGTATTTGTACTTGTTAAGGATATGTTACATGTACCAACCCTGTCTGTACTGAAGATAGACTGATGCTATCTTCAAAGATAGCTAGATCACATGGTCCAGAGATTGTTAGCTTGTCTGATTCTCTGACATGGACTCGAAATTTTAATCCTACAGAGAGAGAGAGAGAGAGAGAGAGAGAGGAGAGAGAGAGAGAGAGAGAAGAGAGAGAGAGAGAGAGAGAGGAGAGAGAGAGAGAGAGAGAGAGAGAGAGAGAGATGAGGAGAGGAGGAGACGAAGAGAGAGAGAGAGAGAGAGAGAGAGAGCATAAAATTTAACAAATGCATCAATACTCCTACACTATTTTCCTTGAAACACTTTTATCAATTTAAGTAATAATTAATAGGATTTTCCCTATTGCATTCCCTCGTTATAATAGTTGCCAATTGAGACGGTTTCAGATGTATCATACAAGGCAAATCACTATCAACAAACATGACATCATAAAAGATTATATTACAGTACACAACTTAACAATAGTCCATGAAGTAAGCTATAATGGATATATGAAGCCATGTTATAATGGACACATAGGTCAAGGGGGTAGACACCTTTTACTGCAAATGAAAGGAAACTTGTTTGTCATTGTACATGTACATTGTTACAGCAAGGAAATTGGTACGTTAGAAAACATTGTTATTTAAATTTACGTTTGTATGCCTTCAAGTGGTGTCCATTCGTATGTTCTTTATATTTCCTTGAATTGTTAGAGAACTAGTTATTCAATTATTATGATAACTAAATGTTATAAAGGAACAAATAATAATGTTTGTTGTCGGTGCTGCATCGTGTTGACAGCAGGGAATGCAGTACTTTATGTGTTCGTATTCAGTGTTTTGGTACATCTGGTAATATAACTCATATATATGCATGTCTGTAGTGATGTGTTTTAAGAGTGTGTTGTTAAAAGTGAATTGATTGTTTAGTCGGTAGTTTTGTTTTGAGAAAACTACTCCATTCTCATTTTTGATGATATAGTTAACATATTGTTATACTATACTCAGTTCAATACTTGGACCAATTCCAGTTTTCCATCATAGTCTCATTCCCATTCTATTACTATTCAATCTCTATTCTCATTCCACAATTTAATTGTAGTATGACCTATATTAGTCACATTCCCATTCTTATCAATCAAGTCGCATTCTCATTCTATTTCATTCTTATTCATATAATAGTCTCATACCAGAATTTCAAGTCTTCCAAAGACCTATCAATTCAAGCAACATAGTTCACATCATTACAAGAACACTGCTCATAAACAAAACACTTCAATTTCCCCTAAGACCTGTTGTTCTAATATATTAATAATAGAAATTTACTACATTTGACGTTTAGATACCCACTTTATTACAGGTCATATGACATCATGTTAATGTATTCACACATACACACAAACACACACTAGTCGTGAGCACTGACACAATCATAACCCTGACCAGACAACATCATGCATCACTGTCTCATTATGTAACTAATGTTGTTACGAAATGGTGTGATTCAATTTTGTCTCTGACCATAAACACATACCTTGTCATATCTGTGCACTGTGCATGACATGCTACAAAATGGATTTATAAAGCATATCAACTTAATTGATGATCTATACTATAACTACTTCAATCCTTCAAATACTATAACAAGTGGTACAATAAAAAATACTATAAATATAGTATAGTATATATTTGAGGCAGGATTCCATTATAAAACATTAACTATATAGTTACTATAGCAACTTCATTATAATATATAAGTAACTATTATAGTATAGATTGACTATATTGTCTATCATCATGAACTAAAGTACTATTCAATGACTTCAATATTCTCCTATTACTATCAATAGCTACAAATATATAATGATATATAATATACTAAGATAGTCAAATTATACAACACAATGTAATTATATGAAGTCTAAAGTAATTACTATACTAGCAATACTATAGTAATCTATTTAATTATATCAGTAGACAACATTATATTTACAGGCTACATTTCTATCATTATATTAGACTGTGTTGAGTGAATTTAAATATCTAACAATACATGATCCATCACTAACTCAATAACAATTATGGATTGTTCATAACACAATTACTAACTGACAAAACATCTTTAACTCCTACTTGGGAGATTGTTCCAACAATAAGTCTCCCTATTATCAAAATCATCACACAAGGACTATCCCAGATCCAGAAGAGACAGGCAGCTGTTAACATGTAAAGTGCTGTTATATAATATAGTATTAACTATATTATAACACCAGTGGGCTTTAACCTGACATGATACATGCATGTTGACATGATATGAAAATGATAATTATGCCTCATGAATATTATTAACTGTTAACGAGATATTATTAATAATAAGCACACCATCGTCTATGACAACAGCATTCATTATTACTTGTCTAACACTATAGTAAAAAATAATGGCTTTTACAGCTGCAGTCTAGTTGTACAATTTCTAATGTAATCCAACATTCTCTACATTTGTTAACCAGCTGCCTAACTATACTTTAGTGGAGTCATTGGAGAAATATTAGCAGTGATGACAGACTTACTCCCTCACTCTTCACATCAAAAGAAGATAAAGAGAAATTATTATTTAATATCCTTGATGTAAAATGTTATATTAAATTTTAAAAGGGATATAACAAGACTTCAAAGAGGAAATATATACTATAAATGTTAAATAGCAAAGTCTTGACAACATCTGTGTTGACTGAAGTACATATACCACATTGACCTGGGATATATTATCATTAAATTAATGACCTTTAGTATACCATAACCACAGTGTAGGATAGTTGATTCTAACCAGTGAACATCAGTACTTAACTACAATCACCTAGGATGATAATAACATAGTAAAAACTTACTTGAGGTTAAGTCAGTATCCACCATCTGCTACAGATGTACTATCAAAGCTTGCATTAGAACCTCCACACACACTAGAGCTATCACTGGAAGGAGGAGAGGGATAAGGGTTAACGCCCTCGTTAGATCCTTGCTTCGGAAATGGAGGAGGTGGACCAATAGGTCCATTTATGACACTTTCAGGCGGAGTGGGATAAGTTTGATTGAATACAGTTTGAGTTTGTGATGACATGAGTGGAGGAGCTTCAATGCCAAAACATTGGTACAGTGTTGGTAGCAGCACCTGGTGAGAAAAGAGGGTGTGTTGATTGTGGGATCATAGCGAGTGTGGAAAGTGAGCAGAGTTTTGTGGTACAACACCACCAGGTGGACTACTGGATAGAGGACTGCGTGTACCACCCATTGGAGGGTGTCATAATTCGTTGTAAGGACACAGTTTTTAAGTTGTCTTTACGATATAATAACTGCTTACGTAAAATGTCTGCCCAATCATCAGCTTCTGCCTCAGAGTTAGCCATTAGTCGATGAGCTAAACCAGGACAAAGTAACTCAAAACATTGTCTCCTGTCTGGTCTTTGAACTTCAACGACATCAAATACATTTATAAATCCTTTCGGTGGCTCTCCTTTGGCAGCAGACCTTTCATCTTGAAGTATTCCAGGATGCAGTAGCCTTGTGAAATATTTTGCCGTAACATAAACCATCTTTTATGTCCACTTTGCTGACAGGGGAAAGGAAAATTTTATTAATTATTAAAACAATACAATAATTTGTAATGGTATTTTTTTAACTTAGTGAAATGGAATAGTTTTTTTTATGAGCAGTAATAAATATAAGTATTGTTTGTTTTAGTATTGGCAGAGGATATTGGCTCAAAACACACCTGGCAATATGTGTGTGCTTGTGTATGTGTGTGTGTGTGTGGGTGATCTCTCAAAACAGTCGTGATATACCAACCATTGTATACTAACTGTACTGATTAAAAACTCTATCAAAATTGTATACTTAACCACTTTTTGTGATCTATACTTACATATCATATGCGTCATTAGACTCATTACCAAACATTTGTGTACATACGCAATGATGCACAGGGAAGTCTCTTTATAGAGTAAAGAGATGAGATACTCAAGTTATTAACTTTAAGAGTAATCCATTTTGTTGATTGTATAGAATTGTCATTAACACATTACTATTAAATCCAGCTGCTAATTAAGAAATAAATATAACTTGCAGTCGTGCTACTCTATTTAACCATATAAGGTAAACAGCTGCTATATTGAAAGTACTTTCGCTATTTATAGTAAGCTGTTTCCTGATTGTATATTCCCATCGTCTACTTAACGGTTTTGAAAAAAGATCATACATTAAATCAATTCACAACATTTAAATACAAAACAATAACATCCATTAATTGCAGCTGTTGACAAAAATATTGCTTTCATTTCCGTTAAATTTAGCATACTCAATTTGCAATCATCTCAATGATGTCATAGATAAACATTTTTCCATATTCCCTTACAAGCTGACTGTATGATAAAACTCCAGGAACTTAACACAGCAAGGGTGCTCTCCCCAATATGACATAATACAAAACATACAGCTGGTAAGATTTTGCAATAGAGAGAAGCTATTTTCCACTCTAGATCAACCTTTCATACAACCTATCATTATGTGTCCCTAACTAGTTTTTACCCTAAATATAATGCTATATACTTTAGTAGACTCTCTTTAGACCTTTGATTCATAAGGACAACAATTGCTCCCACACAAAATATAACTTACAATATTAAAATAAGTTTGTATGCGTACTATTTTTAGCCACAAGCAGCTGGATTACTAACTACATGGTGTTGGTGGTAAAACAAAAGAGCTTATTACAAAATTGACAAAGTAATATATTTTATATTGCTATGATAATCAAATAGCTATCTTAACTGGCTACCTGATAAGTTAAATAAAGTCTTGAAAGAGAAACAAAAACTATGACAACATTATATAGTATAGTTCAGCTGTGAGATTAGATTAAGTGTCTGTTCTCTCTCCATTAAAAGTCCCTTTCTCTCTCTCTCTCTCTCTCTCTTGAGACTTACCAGTAGTCCACCTTTCTTGTCAATGAGGTAGCCCTCTCTTGAGAACAGTTGCACAGTCATGACTAGCCATGATGCTAAGTATATATACCTGAGGTGTGAGAATGATCTGGGTCTAATATGGTCAACAATGAAGCAGGAGAATGTGGACTGGATCTTGTTGTAAAGAGACAGGTTGACTTCTCCTAACAGCTGATAGATTGGGAGCCAAATCTGCAGCAAAATAGAGTAGCTATAACAAAACTAAAAGCAAAGCTCTATTCAGCTCAATTTTATTTCCTAGACTTCCTTTTACAGGAAGCCTGCCTGCCCACTACAAATATTGAACCTGATCAATATAGAGATCTTATGATCTCAAATATAAACTCACTTTGAAGACAGGTAGTAGACAAAGAGAGTAAAGATTTTTATTGTATTATATACCTTTCGTTGCTACCAACAGCAGAAGCCTTGAAACTTTACCAGGAATGCAATAGAGACTATTACACTTGTAACTGTTTGTACTTGTAGAAAACAGTAGTACCAGTGAAAATGAGTAGAATTACCTATGGCAGTAGACCTACGCTCAGTAATAAACTACTGATTTGCAGTATTGCAAAAGTAAGTTAAGCAAGGAGAAGTTTAGTGAGAGAGATGGACTGCAAGTTTATCATGCAAATCCTATGTAGAGAGCCAGCTTTATATAAAATGAATTAGCTATGAAATTTCTGATCAAGTGATGATGGGAGGAGATTACGTTGCTTGACCTTACTGACATGGCTGATGAGGATAGTATTCCTAGTTTACCCGAGGATGAAGATAGCCCCAGAGAATAACTCAAGTGGGCTCTAGAAAAGACTCCTCTCTTACTCCAGTCTAGTCAAAGTCATCAATCTTACCACAGTGATAATATAACTATTCAGAACAATGAAATAACTAAAGATCAATTGTCTGAGGAATCTGATGAATATGATGTAGAAATTAATCCAATAAAGTCAGAAATAAAACCTGGTAACAGTTCATCATTTGGAGCAGTGTTTTTTTGGTCACTAATGCTGCTATGGGAGCAGGAATGCTGACATTCCCTTATGCTTTTTATTTAGCAGGAGGTTGTACTTTGGGATGTTAACTGAATTGGTGAGTACCACTAGATAAATATGGAATAATAAGGTAGGTGTGGTGAATTTCTTATGCTTGGGACACTCAACCATTTTCTGTATTTTCTTACAAAGAAAAGACTTTTGTCTGAAATGTTAACTTACTAGATAATTATTTACTTGTATGAACAGTTTCAAAATCTCTTTCTTTTCAACAACTGTGTACATGTATGAAATTCAACATGCCTACCTTATCAAATGGTGGTTATATTTAGATGGGACTTAATAATTAGACATAACTTTAATAATTTTTATAACTCTAACCTTAAACTTATTAAATATTCATTGAATTGAATTAATTATGTCTCGTTAGATGTATGTGTAATTTAAAAATATATTTATAACGAGATCTATTTGTATCTGAGGTCAAGAGTTCAAACGCTTCAAATACTCCTTGTCTGCTTCCTTGCTAGAAGACCCTGTACTTTAAACTCTTTCCCAAATATTTTTATTAACTAATAAATTTAATTATAATTAAAGATATAAAGATTTTTAATGTATAATATCATAATAGTAAGTTTTGATAAGAGCTACGATATTTAAAAATAATATAATATATATCTTTTTTATTAATTTAATATTTTGTTCGGTACATAAATTAAACTTCAGTTGTATAAACAAAAGTAGAGGGAAACCTTTTATAGCGGACACTTTTGAGGTCTTGGAAATTATATTTATCAGGTCACTCACTATACAAAGTTAAAAAGAGTAATAAATTTAATGTCACTAAATTAGAGGCGAATTATGGGATATGTAGATGAAAATGTAACTCTAGTCTATGTAGACTTTATAATTATGAAGTGTAAAACTAGATAGACTAAATGGTGTTATAATTCATTTACATATCTTATAAACTAGTTGTTATTATCTATATTCTATTAGTATGAGAATTAATGATGTTATCAGTTACTATAACATTCACAGAGGAAACCATCCTTAGTTAAGAAGTATTCTTAGTAATATTACTAGTAAACATCAAAGCATTATTCGTCATGTATAATGTGTCCTTAATTTGGAGTATCCTTTATGAGGTATCCTCTCTTTTAAATCATATTTTTACTGATGCCAACTTCTTTTCTCCTTCTAGATCATTTTACCATTATAATTACTGGTCTGATGATACTGGCTTACTGTGCTGAACTTAAACAAGCTATAACTTGCGAAGATACACTAGGAAAAATGCTCGGTCCTGGAATGAAGTTAATTACTGAAATATGTGGTGTGTATATATTGTTTTGGTTGCTGTGTAACACTACTGGTTGTCATTGGAGACCAGATTGAAGATAGTAAGTAGTAATACTACTGTCTATATCTTAACTCCATTTGCAATTATAAATCTTAATTGTCATGGATCAGAGCAGACTATGATATTTACTGGTAGTTAGTTATATAAAGACTATTGTATGTACTACTTACAGCAAGAACAAGCCAATATTACATCTACATTATACATCAAGTGAGCTAATGTAAGGGAGAGACCAGTCATCTTCATATGAGATTATTATGTTTATTGTTCAGCTGAGTTAAATGGTTTCCATTGAACTCAATGATTTCATTTTGACCATATATGGATATTATAAAGCAGCTGGTTATTTAAAGAAAGTCCCTCTTTTTTCAAGTATCTTCCTCTGTAGTAATATTTATTTAACCCTTTTAACCTAATGAAACTTGTAAACAACCAACGCTATATATTTTACAAATACAAACAAAGTTTCAAAAATCCTACTTCCGTTGGTATTTAACCTCAAAAAGAAAGTTGTACAAATTAACTATATTGTATTGATAGCTCTTTGTTATAAAATAATTATTTCCGTTTGTTCTCTGCTGACACAACAATTACACTTGTGGTAATATTCATTGGAATTTGATATAAAAATACAATTCATCTCATAGTGATTATTAGAGTAAATTAGTTTTGACAGAGGATAATATAGGTTTATAGATGTGCTCTTTTTCTGACCTTTAGTTACTGCAGCCTTCTCGTATCATAGTAGATCTCTCTCTAGACAATGGTGGGCTAAGAAGATGTTTTTTTTGATGCCAATAGCATCATTGATATTAATATATCCCTGGCTTTATTTGAGGAGAATTGGATTTCTAAGTTACACTAGGTAATCTTTTTAAGGAGAATCATGTAGGCACTCTCCATCTCTCCAATTCATCTTTACATTTATTTTTTTCCGTTCCAGTTTTTTTGGAGTGGGGTCCTGTGTCTATATTTGTATCATTGTTGTAGTCAAGTACTTTATAATACAAGATCCTGCTAGTTGTAATGCTTATACCAGGTAATTCTAGTTACTAGTGCTTTATTTGTAGTGACCTTCTCTCTCTCCTCTCTCTCTCTCTCTCTCTCTCTCTCTCTCTCTCTCTCCAGCAACTGTTTTATTCCTGGATCACATCTTTCAATGCTATTCCCTTTGTCTGTTTTGCATTCCAATGTCATGTCTCTGCTATACCAATTTATTCCGGACTCAAGAAACGTACTGTTAAAAACTTTTTTGGCATAGTTGTTAGTGGTGTCATTATCTGTACTATCATATATTCTTTGACTGGTACATTTGGTGTCATGACATTTAGCAGTAGAGCTGAATGTCTAAAATTCTGATATATTGAGGAACTATTGTCCAAATGATATTGCAGTCAGTATTGCACGAGGAATGTTGTTTCTTAGTCTCATCACCTCATATCCTATATTGGCTTTTTTGTGGCAGGTTTGTAGAGGAATGGATTAATGGACAGATGGATGGAGGGACAGGACAAATGGAGGGACATGGATGGATACATTGGATTGATAGATGGACAAATGGAGGGACATGGATGGATACATTGGATTGATAGATGGACAAATGGAGGGACATGGATGGATACATTGGATTGATAGATGGACAAATGGAGGGACATGGATGGATACATTGGATTGATAGAGGACAAATGGACAAATGGATACGTTGGATATTGATAGATGGACAAATGGATGGACATGGATGGATACATTGGATTGATAGATGGACAAATGGAGGGACATGGATGGATACATTGGATTGATAGATGGACAAATGGAGGGGATGGACAGATGGACAAATGGAGGGACATGGATGATGGGATTCACAGATGGATCATTTGCTCACCTCAGTCCTGCAACTCGATCTATTTGTCCATCTTCCATCCATTTATTGAATAAGTTATAAATCACATGTTTCTTTGTTTACATTAGACTCTCACTGGATGGACTGGTAATGAGATTACAACCATTTCTAACAAACTTTATGGAAAGAGATCATATCAGTCTAAAATAAATCTTCCCTCATTTTGTACTATAGAATTACTTCGATTTATAATTGAAGCCAATATATGGATGTTTTTATCGCTAGCTCTAGCATTGTTTGTACCTCAAATTAAGTACGTTGTCAGTCCATTGGGGTCATTGGCTGCTGTATTTATTTTGTACTACCTGGTAAGAAAACTTTAATAATAGTAGTACAATATGTAAGTTATAAAAACTTTCTAAATGGTAGATTTAAAAATATGATATTGATATTGATGATGTAGTATGTAGTATGTTGTCTTTATATCCTAAGGGTATTGGAGGATAGGTTCTTCTCTTTTTCTCTTAGGAATGTGTCTATTAAAACTAAGTTTACAGGGCCACTTCTGCGGTAGATGGAAGAATATTTGTGCAGCTGTTTTTTCTTGTATCATGATAACAATTGGGTTTTTTATATTAGGTGATAATTTAGTGTATGATATAATGAAAGATTTTGGAAAGGCTTAACTGGTTATTATTTGTTCAATAAACATTCTAATTCTATAATATATAAATTACCTTATTATTGTCTCTATATATATGTTTTATTTAATCATTTTTATTATTTATTTATTGTTTTATGAACAAATAAAATTTGACTGTGTTGGTTGTCATTGCAGATCAACTTGAAGACATTAAATACAATCTGTATACTCAGTTTATGAATAGACTTGGAAGACAGCTTTGTGTTAATTGTAAAGTCTTTGCTTGTAATGACTGTTAGCTTAAAGCCTCCTTTTGTATTGTTGTTAAGGTGTTCTTCAAAGTCATCAAAGTCATATGAAAATACTTACCTCTTCTAAGAATCTTCCTCTTGTGTCAACTTAAACCTTATATGTACAGCAGCTGTGAATCAGATATCAGAACTCCCACGTGTCATCATTCTGTAGTATTTATTATAGTTAATATTATTTATTTGGTTTTCTAGTCCCATACTAATACTTTAGTGTATTATACAACCTCTATATTGAGGACACTTGTTCTAGTCCCATACTAATACTTTAGTGTATTATACAACCTCTATATTGAGGACACTTGTTCTAGTCCCATACTAATACTTTAGTGTATTATACAACCTCTATATTGAGGACACTTGTTCTAGTCTCATACTAATACTATAATGTATTATACAACCTCTATATTGAGGACTAGTCCCATACTAATACTTAATGATATTCATTGATCAGCTGTGGCGATGTCAGCAAATTCCCACCTTAATACAGTTTGCTTACTGTGAAAGCACGATCGACATTATATTACCCACTTCTTTATCGTTACTCTTACTATAATGGGGACAAAACAAAGTGTAGAATCACCAAGATCAAGAAGACAAGAGATAGACGTATTGTCCAGACCTTCAGACCCGCCACTTCGCTCTCATACTACCAGAAGAAATACAGAAACGCTACATTCAAGGCTACCAGAGAGAAGTGATGACAATGCTCGTCTTTCCTCTTTATATGTACCACATCCATCATATCACAACCTTCGTCCCACCTCTCGCAACACTCACACATCATCTCCACCGCCATCCCCAAACCAAACCCGCCCCACTACCACGCCCACGAGATCGACCCTTCCACCCATCCCCTTTGATGCGGAAAGGGAGCAACGAATACTTGATATGGAATCTTTTTTATTAGAACTAGGACTTGACCTCCCCCCTCGTCCCAGTCGCCCCCCTCCTCTGTCTCGCACCTCACATTCTCACCAAAATGTACCCGAGGGAAATAGTATAGAAGATCTTAACAGAAGAAGACGTAGAAGAAGAGCGGAAAGTTCAACGGGATCCAGCCATCACCGATTAAATCGTGACGATCCATTAGAATTACTTAGACAACTCACAAGTAAGTATCCTTTAGACAAAGTCTGGTCTACTACTATATATGTGATAGTCATTTTTTATTCTATGGTTTTAAGATTTAGGGTTTAAAGTACGTCATTCTCAGCTGGGACTCTATATATAGTTTATTGACCTGAAAATTGTCTGTGTCATATATTTCCTGTGAAGTCATTATGATTAATTTGAATTAGCTTTAGAATAATAGAAAATTAAAAGAAGTCGTGTTTGTTCCATCATAAAGATTACATCATTATTGACAGTCATATTACCCACCATAGCTATAATATCATGACATTTTGTTCAATTCTATAGCTCTCATTGCAGTGAGTTTAATTCCTTTTAAAGCCTCCTAATAAACAGTTTCACTATACACATTTCTTATGTACTAATTAACTAACACATTTTAACTATACACAATTACTTGACATACTGTCCTTGTCACTATTGAGTGTGATGAACACAGTAGAGAATAGCCTTCTTTATTTAGCAGCTGTGAACTTCTGTTTTACAAGGAAATGTACCAGTGTCTATACTGTATATTGTTATTGTCTATCAGTAGAATATACTACTTGCTAAGTGACTTGTTATCGCCTCTATCATAGGCAAGACAGATTTCATTTTGTTACCAGTATATCTCAGTAATAGTCAGTATACTAGGTATACAGATACTAAATGGCTGCATAAGATCTATGTAGAACAGAATGTATTTACTAAACCACTTTTACTGGTATTAACTTGTGGGTTTTTTAGTGGAATAGATGCTGGCATTGATATATTATACACAGACTATATGTAATATACTATAATATTAAGTTGTATTAAGTTGTTGTTATAAATAGTCAAACATGTCATGTTTGTTTACAATATGATGAATATTACATCAAGATGTGGTATGCAAGCAAACTGATTTATGACAGCTCTAAACTTTACTATATATACATTGTTGAGCTCATTTATTATAGCAACTATTTCATTTAACACAGGAAGACGTTGTCCTGTATGTTCCCAAGAGATACCTTCATTTGAGTATCAAAGTCACTTATCTACATGTGTTAAACCACACCCTACTATGCAATATAATGGTCAGTGTATATTAGTATAGTTCTTTACCTTCTTCCTCTCTCTCTCTCTCTCTCTCTCTCTCTCTCTCTCTCTCTCTCCCTCTCCCTTTATAAAGAGGACACATTAACTATGGATGCTGGAGAGTGTACAATATGCTTAGAAGATATGACATCAGGTATGTACTCAATTCTTCTAACAATATGGTATCTCCCTGCTCCCTTCAGGTGACGAGATTGCTAGATTGCCTTGTCTCTGTGTTTATCATATTAAGTGAGTGTATAGTTTAATAATAAATGCTATAAACTGTAGTCTCATGACAACAATCTGTCTAAAGTAGTATCATATTTTATGTAGATGTATTGAAGAGTGGTTTAAAGTGAAGGAACTGTGCCCACAACATCCAGACTTAAAGATGCCATTGTCTTAAGTTGTGTCATACGTCAATAATAATTATAAATATAATATTACTTTTGTCTCTTTTATTTTATAACAAATTATCGAAAATTGTAATCAACTATTAATTGTCATATTAATTAAGGTACACACTACACTGTATAATAACATATCACATATCAGCTGTCATCAGTATTAATTTATAGATAGTTTCTTTCCCTTTTTTATTATTAATATTTGTATCTATTCTGTTATGTAATAATCTAGTGAACACACAGAAGGAAGGAACTTATGTTAAATTTTGTGGATAGTCAATCTAAAATTATTAAAAGGAAAATGAGGGGGGCAGCTTGTCTTATTAACTGAACTTTGAGGAGACACATTCATATATATATTACTCAATAAACAGACTATATTGATGTGTCCAGGTGTCTTTAATCTGTGCACAATTGTACGCAAACTTTTAAAGATATACAATTAATCATTTTCTATACGAAAATAGATTTAATAATCAATTAATTTATTGTGTTTGATTATTACTTATCTTCATTGTTATCATGCTTTGTTGATGCTGGATTTAATACTCCATAACTAACTTTGCATGGAACCCACTTATAAGAACCATATACCAAATAATATGTGAGATACCAACACATCAACGCAATGAGTAGACCTGAGATCTTCTCGAAAAATGTATGATAATATAATGATGTTACTGTTACCATGACAACATCAAGTATCATCTCCAACACAGCAACCATCTCCAAAAGTTTAACAACTATTCCAGTATTGCTGTGTATCCATGGTAACAGTCTCCTTTTCCAATCAGGTAACTTAGAGACATAGTGTTGCTCACTATTAAAAAAGTTACTATATGAATCCCAGGTATTAGATTGGACTGCCTTATATTCCTCAGTAATAACTAATACGCAATAAACAATGAGGAAAACATGGCCTGATATATCAATACCATCCCATATATTTCCTTGATTTACACATTGTGAATAATTGAATATCTCATCATTGGAACAGACTCCAGCGACTTTCCGAAACCAAATGAATAATGATGTCATTATGTACCATATCACATGACCAGTGGCCACTCGTCCAAGTGACAAACCATACCCATAAAGTCTAATCCAGTGTATAAAATAGATGTGATAAAACACTACAGGTACGATACAGATTAATGTCCAACCCCATAACCATTTGACATAGTACTTATTAAGAATATTGTCAGTATCTTCAAAGAATTCTGATTGTGGTTTGATTGATGAGGGGACAATAGAACATATAAAGATAAGGATGACTAAAATAATAGCCTTTGTAGTTGCTGGAAAGTAGAGGATTGTATTGGTAAGTGCTTTATAGAGACTAGTAGTTCGTTCTCCTCGAGAAGCAGCCATTACGGAAATTTGCAATGCAAATAAGAGGGCGTGGCTGCTAGTAATAATCATCGCTTTAGTCTCGTGCCAGAATAATTTATAGGATTTTCAAAAAATGGCGTACAGTCCTGAAACAAACGACCAACTTCTCCCGCTTACCCAATTACTTTCCAATACTTCACCAGCCGCTCGTGCTGCAATGCATCGAAAGTACGTATTTATATAAACTATTGGATTGTTTAAATATTAACTTGATCTAGCGTAATGACAATGCTTTTCTTTTCCTCAAGGAACAGCCAAGTGGAGTATTCTGAGGTTCAGCGTGTGACAACGTACGTTATGGGGGAAGACTACTCTCCGACCTACGCTAGGTATAATATGTGGCTCTGGATTAGGTGGTATTGCTGATGAACTAGAATCAGCACAAGTTATACCTTATCATGAAATAGATGGTTTCCCTGAATGTACTGGTGAGTTTTAAAGAAGTACTCATAATTGAATGGCACTATGGATACTAGGGCTGTAGTGTCCATGCTGAATGGGATTGATTAATGACTGTTTTGCCAGCCTGTTGGTTGTGATTTAACATCAACTGTGGTTTATTGTTGTAACTATCTTACTATCGTGCTATCCCATTATGAAATCATTTCTTTATTCCTCCTAGTCCCTGGTCACGCTGGTAATTTAGTGTTTGGTCTGTTATCAGGAGTACGTACCATCTGTATGCAAGGAAGACTGCATTTGTACGAGGGTCATCCTGCTTGGCTGGTGAGTTCTCCCCACCTTCTCCTAACCTCTCTCTCTCTCTCTCTCTTGTAGGTTACTATGCCAATTCGAATGATGAAGTTGTTAGGTGTTAAAACCTTGATTGTAACTAATGCAGCTGGTGGACTTAATGATACTTTTACTAGAGGAGATATCATGATTGTTAAAGATCATATTAACTTAGCAGGAATGGCTGGTTTGAATCCTCTAGTAGGACCAAATGAAGAGAAGTATGATAATCATTACCATTTATCAGTCATTAATCCACCCATCCATCATCATCATCCATTCATCCATCCATTCACCATCTATCATCATTCATTCATCCATCCATTCACCATCTATCCATTCATCCTTTCATTCATCCATCCATTCACCATCTATTCATCATTCATTCATCCATCAATTCACCATCCATCCATTCATCCTTTCATTCACCATCCATTCATCCATATAGATTTGGTCCTCGTTTTCCTAACATGACTACAGCTTATGATCGAGACTTAAGAAAACTTGCCCGTGAGACGGCAATTGAACTTGGTTTCACAGATCATCTCAAAGAAGGTGTCTATCTTCATTTAAGTGGGCCAAACTATGAGACACCATCAGAGTCTAGATTTTTACGCATGTGTGGCGCTGATGCTGTGGGTATGAGTACAGCACCTGAAGTTGTTGTAGCAAGACATGCTGAGATGAAGATATTAGGTAGATTTGAATGGATGGTTGGCCAGAGAGATGGATGGACTAATGGGATAAGTAGATTGGACAATGAACAATTGAGTTAATATCTTAGGCATTTCCTTAATTACCAATATGGTAATTACTGAGAATGATTCTGATAAAACTCCTCCTGATCACAAGGAAGTGATGGAGACAGCGACTATGAGAGCTAAAAATCTTCAGTTGCTTGTTAAAACTATTGCCGGAAGATTACAAGACCAATAACTGTTAATATAACTATTAATATTTTATGATATATAATAAGTATTATTGGTATTTTATTTATTTATTACTGTAATGAGTGTGAGAAAGACTTAATAAATTATTATTATATTGTTATTATTGTTTTTACTTTCATTATTCAAAAATTGATGCATAATTAAAATTTTGTTAAAAATAGTCATGGTATGTTGTTATTAACATGATGTTATTTTCTGTTAATTTGTTTTACATTGAGTGTTGCTTTCAAAGTAGTTGTTAAAAATAATAATTAAAGACAATTAACTAATTATAGTCTATTTTGTTAATAACTTATTATAATCTAGCTGTCATTCCTGCTATTATTATAGTATCACCAGTAATATAACTAGCATCATCTGAACAAAGAAAGGCAACTGCTCCAGAACAATCTTCAGGTTGACCTATTCTAAGAGAGAGAGACAGAGATAGAGAGCTGATATTTTACTTCATAAAAATATAATCATATTTACCTTTTTATCCACGTCCTATCCATTAATTCTTTCAAAACAGCTTCATTTCCCCATACCTGTGAAAATAACCAAAAAGGAATAGCACATGAAGACAACAACTAGTTAATAGATAAGACCTACATGATATACTTACAGGTTATAATAACAGGCAGAGGGGTAGGAATGAAGTGTAAGTTGGGGGGGGGGAGAGGTTTATATTTAGTTGCATTATATTATTAAAGATCAAAAATGACCAAAAAAGTAATTCGTCTGTTGTTAAAGGAAACAAACTCTTTAGCTATTTCTAATAAGTTTATGTTATCAGTATGCAGTCCTTATATATATGTAACAACATGACATCGTTTAGTTGTTCTTGGGTCATAGTACTTTGTAGGTAATTTTTAGTCAGTGTAGGTTGAAAAAGTGCATTCCACTGTAACAGAAGTCATTGGTATGGTTAGATACAGTCTAATTAGGTTATTCTGTACATAGACTTGAGTGCAAATCAGGGGGGGGGGGTCCCCCTTCCCCCCCCCTTTCCTATCCCTATGATAACAGGGGCCTTACTGCTTCTCCAAATTTTGTCTTAATGACACCAGGAGCAATGCAATTTACTCTTATATTATCACGAGCAAGTTCTGAAGCAAGTGATCTTGTCAAAGCAACTAAAGCTGTTTTACTAACAGCATAAGCACTTCCCTAAAATGATAAGCAAGCCATTATTGTCAATAATATAGAGAACTTACTCCCATGTAAGCTAAACTTGAGGACACAAAGACAACAGATCCACTATACATGGGAGGAGATAGAAAATTAAATAATTAAACAATTAAACAGTGATTAAGAAAGAGATTATTTTAAACTAAATACATAGAAACAGTTGCCAGGTAGCTATGAACAAAAACTAATAGTTCATTCCTAACATATTTGTCTAAACAATTAAATATTTATGTAAACTTATAAATGACTTACCCATTTTTCTTAAGATATGGATAAGCTTCTTGAACTAGTAGAGCAGCAGCTGATACATTGATTTTCAAATATCTGTAAAACTAAATCTCTAAAAAGTTATTCAATTACTGACCTTGGCCCATTTCTTTTCAGTTGTCTAATAAAACCATTAATAGTTAGTGACATAAAAAAAAATGTAATTACTTGAAGAGTTTTTCCAAAACTTGGGTTGACTCCAGCATTATCAACAAGAATATCAATTCGACCAAACTGTTTAATCGACTAATACCAATAAATAGTTGTTGTCTATTATCATAGATCTACCTCTCTTACCTCTTTTATTAATCTCTTTCTGTCCTCATCTTACCCACATGACAAATAATGCCTGAAACAGACTCAGTTCCATGCTGTTTTCGGAGTGACTCTACTGCCTTATCAACATTGGCCTGTTTACGACTACTAATTATTACTTTGGCACCATCATGTGCAAGACGATCAGCAATGGCATAACCAATTCTAATGGGAAATGAAATAAAAACATGACTATTCTTTTGGAGCAATGTTCTATAAATAGATTTATTTCTATTTTTAGAAACCCTAATGCTAAGTTGTCGTTGAGGTTATCATACTAATCTTACCCATCAGTAGCACCTGCCAACACAGCTACCTTGCCTTCAAATGGTAATTTCTTCAACTGATCTGTTTTAGCCATTTAATATTTCTACAACTCCACCCTCTACTTTTGAAAGTATATACGCGAGGTGGTTAATATTAATGAGGAAAAATCCTTAATCCATCCACCATTCATTTATTAATTTGTCATTTCATTAATTATTAAATTCCATTATTCCACAGATCATCTCAAGATTGGAAGACCACTAACTGTTAATATAATTATTATTATTTTATTATATAAATCATTACTAAGTATTATTGATATTTTATATATTTATTACAGACTTAATAAGTTGTTATTATTGTTTTAATTTCATTATTCAAAAATTGATGCATAATTAAAATTTTGCTAAAAAATAGTCACTGGTATGTTGTTATTAACATGATGTTATTTTTTGTTAATTTGTTTTACATTGAGTGTTGCTTTCAAAGTAGTTGTTTAAAAATAATAATTAAGACAATTAACTAATTATAGTCTATTTTGTTAATAACTTATTATAATCTAGCTGTCATTCCTGCTATTACAATAGTATCACCAGTAATATAACTAGCATCATCTGAACAAAGAAAGGCAAACTGCTCCAGAACAATCTTCAGGTTGACTATTCTAAAGAGAGAGAGAGACAGAGATAGAGAGCTGATATTTTACTTCAAGTCAATTACTAAAGTATTGTTTATTAAAAATAAAATTATATTTACCTTTTATCCACACGCTATCCAGTATTTGCTTCAAAGCAGTTTTCATTTTCCCATATCTGTGAAAATCAAAGAAGAATAGCACATCAAGAAAAGTAGTTACAGCTGGATATGCTATCATAACAGTAAGACCCACATGATACTATACTTACAGATTATAATAACAGGGGTCGGGGGGGGGGGGGGGGGGGGGGGGGGGGGGGGGGGGGGGGGGGGGGGGGGGGGGGGGGGGGGGGGGGGGGGGGGGGGGGGGGGGGGGGGGGGGGGGTTACCACTTCTGCAAATCTTGTTTTAATGAGACCAGGTGCAATGCAATTTACTCTAATATTATCACGGGCAAGTTCTGAAGCAAGTGATCTTGTCAAAGCAACTAAAGCTGTTTTACTAACAGCATAAGCACTTTGCTAAAAATTACAGAGAAGCCATTATTGTCAATAATATAGAGAACTTACTCCACTATAAGCTGCATGTGAGGACACAAAGACAACAGATCCACTATACATGGAAGGAGATAAAAAATGAAGTAATTAAACAGTGATTAAGAAAGAGACTATTTTAAACTAAATACATAGAAACAGTTGCTAGGTAGCTATGAACAAAACTAATATCATGTCTGTTCATTCCTAACATATTTGTCTAAACAATTAAATATTTATGTAAACTCATAAATGACTTACCCATTTTTCTTAAGATATGGATAAGCTTCTTGAACTAGTAGAGCAGCAGCTGATACATTGATTTCAAATATCTGTAAAACTAAATCTCTAAAAAGTTATTTAATATTACTGACCTTGCCCATTGTTCCTCAGTTGTCTATTAAAACCATTAATAGTTTAGTGACATTTAAAAATGCTTACTTTAAGACATTTTCCATAACTTGGGTTGACTCCAGCATTATCAACAAGAATATCAATTCGACCAAATTGTTTAATCGACTAGTACCAATAAATAGTTGTTGTCTATTATCATAGATCTACTCCTCTTACCTCTTTTATTAATCTCTTTCTGTCCTCATCTTTGCCCACATGACAAATAATGCCTGAAACAGACTCAGTTCCATGCTGTTTTTGGAGTGACTCTACAGCCTTATCAACATTGACCTGTTTACGACTACTAATCATTACTTTGGCACCATCATGTGCAAGACGATCAGCAATGGCATAGCCAATTCTAATGGAAAATGGAATAACCCAGTCTATTCTTTTGGATCAATGTTCTATAAATAGATTTATTTCTATTTTTAGAAATCCTAATGCTAAATTGTCATTGAGATTATCATAGTAATCTCACCCATCAGTAGCACCTGCCAACACAGCTACCTTGCCTTCAAATGGTAATTTCTTCAACTGATCTGTTTTAGCCATTTAATATTTTACAACTCCACCCTCTACTTTTGAAAGCATATATAATGTTACCTCTTATTTTATGTTAAAAATAATAACAATCTATTAGTAGTAATGATCAGATATTGTTAAGGTCATTTGAAGTCCTCTATTTAATTATGATGTAGATTACATATAGCAGCTGTCTTTTCAACTGATTTACTGATTTTGAGTCTTTGATACAGGTCTCAACCTCATCTTATCAAATATTTTTACAATCCTACCTCTACTTTTGAAAGTATATATATAATTGCATCTTGGTTAAATTAATGAGGAAAGTATGTTAATTGTTATGTCGTTAATCTATCCATCCATTGTTAATTTACATTATAGATTTGGTCCTTGTTAGAAAACTTGCTTGTGAAACAATAATTAAACTTGGTTTCACAGATCATCTCAAAGCTGGAATATTGGAAGACCACTAACTGTTAATATAACTATTATTATTTTATTATATAAATCATTAATAAGTATTATTAGTATTTTATTTATTTATTACTGTAATGAGATTGAGAAAAGACTTAATTTGTTATTATTGTTTTTAATTTCATTATTCAAAAATTGATGCATAATTAAAATTTTGTTAAAAATAGTCACTGGTATGTTGTTATTAACACAATGTTATTTTCTGTTAATTTGCTTTACATTGAGTGTTGCTTTCAAAATAATTGCTTAAAAATAATAATTAAAGACAATTAACTAATTATAGTCTATTTTGTTAATAACTTATTATAATCTAGCTGTCATTCCTGCTATTACAATAGTATCACCAGTAATATAACTAGCATCATCTGAACAAAGAAAGGCAACTGCTCCAGAACAATCTTCAGGTTGACCTATTCTAAAGAGAGAGAGAGACAGAGAGAGAAAGAGAGAGAGAAGGGGAGAGAGCCAATATTTTATTTCACGTCATTTATTAAAGTATTGTTCATAAAATATATATTTGCCTTTTTATCCACATCTTTTCAATTCCTTTCTTCAAAGTAGCTTCATTTCCCCATATCTATGAAAATCAAAGACAATTTGCTATGCTATCAGATTAGGGGTCTTACCGCTTCTCCAAATCTTGTCTTAATGAGACCAGGTGCAATACCATTTACTCTAATATTATCACGAGCAAGTTCTGAAGCAAGTGATCTTGTCAAAGCAACTAAAGCTGTTTTACTAACAGCATAAGAACTTCCCTAAAACGATAGGTAGGTCATCATTGTCAATAATATAGAGAACTTACTCCCATATAAGCTGCATTTGAAGACACAAAGACAACAGACCCACTATACATTGACAAGATAAAAATGAAGTAATTAAACAGTGATTAAGAAAGAGACTATTTTAAACTAAGTGCATAGAAACAGTTACTAGGTAGCTATGACAAAACTATTATCATGTCTGTTCATTCCTAACATATTTGTCTAAACAATTAAATATTTATGTAAACTTATAAATGACTTACCCATTTTTCTTAAGATATGGATAAGCTTCTTGAACTAGTAGAGCAGCAGCTGATACATTGATTTCAAATATCTGTAAAACTAAATCTCTATAAAGTTATTTAATATTACTGACCTTGGCCCATTGTTCCTCAGTTGTCTATTAAAACCATTAATAGTTTAGTGACATTTAAAATATTTTACTTTAAGAGTTTTCTTATAACTTGGGTTGACTCCAGCATTATCAACAAGAATATCAATTCGACCAAATTGTTTTAATCGACTAATACCAATAAATAGTTGTTGTCTATTATCATAGATCTACCTCTCTTACCTCTTTTATTAATCTCTTTCTGTCTTCATCTTTACCCACATGACAAATAACACCAGAAACAGACTCAGTTCCATGCTGTTTTCGGAGTGACTCTACTGCCTTATCAACATTGACCTGTTTACGACTACTAACCATCACTTTGGCACCATCATGTGCAAGACGATCAGCAATGGCATAACCAATTCTAATGGAAAATGGAATAAACCCAGTCTATTCTTTTTTGGATCAATGTTCTATAAATAGATTTATTTCTATTTTTAGAAACCCTAATGCTAAATTGTTGTTGAGATTATCATAGTAATCTCACCCATCAGTAGCACCTGCCAACACAGCTACTTTGCCTTCAAACGGTAATTTCTTCAACTGATCTGTTTTAGCCATTTTCTACAACTCCACCCTCTACTTTGAAAGTATATATAAGGTTACCTCTTAGTTTATGTTAACTATAATAACAATCTATTAGTAGTAATGACCAGAAATTGTTAAGGTCATCTGAAGTTCTCTATTATCATGCATCAAGCTGATATTGGGAAATGTCTGATTTATCATAATCTTACATGAAAGAATATGAAACTAATCCAAAATATTCAATTCAATCAATTTAATTCATATACATTATTAAAGTCTGCTCTTCATTCCTCCAGAGACAACAATGGTCTCTCCTGTCATATACTTTGCATCATCTGAACTTAAGAAGGAGACTGCACCAGAACAGTCATCTGGTTCTCCTAGCCTAAATGAAGTAGAAAAGAGAAGGATGCATTAATACTAGAATTAGTGGAAACATTGATAAATGATAGCTAGAATATATAGACAAGTAAAGGCAAACAAAAAATTATATAATAGATAATTAATAATTAGATGGATAATTAATAATAAAGTAGTAGATATTCTAGTGATTACCTGTTTTATTGGTATTTGATTAACGAACTCTGCAGCAGCTGCTTCATTTTGCCAAAGCTATTATTATTATAATTTTTAATTGATTTTAAATTAATAACGTTTTAATTAACTACTTACTGCTGAACTGAATTTGGTCTTAATGATACCAGGTGCTAAACAATTAACTCTAATATTATCAGGGGCTAACTCATCTGCTAATACCTTTGTCAGACCAAACAATGCTGTCTTACTAATAGAATATGGACCTAGGAGCTATGGAAAAAATGCAAGCATATTATCAATTCAGCAACAATCAATATGTACGTTCAATGGCGTAAATCCACCAATGGAAGAGACAAAGATAACATTGCCACTGTAAGAGATAGAGAGAGATAAAGTAAATACAGGTAGGCACATTTTCAATGATGATGAGAGATGATGGAGAGTTATAATGAAGTCACAATGATGCACAATAGTTTCTACATACCCTGTTTTCTTAAGATGTGGGTAAGCTTCTTTAACAAGGAATGCAGCAGATTTGATATTAATGTCAAATATCTAAATAAAAATGATTGTCATCGTATATAGTTAACGACAATAACCACACCTACTTTGTCCCAAGCTGATTCAGGAGTCTATAAAGGGTTAAAATTAATTACCTCCTACATGTAATACATCCTTACTTCAAGAGTAGGTCCAAAGGTCGGATTGACAGCTGCATTAGATACTAATATATGTAACATACCAAATCGTTCCAACGTCTATGAATAAAACATTATAATGAACACCATTAACAAAACAATACATGGATAAATGGACAGATGGATGGATAAATGGACAGATGGATGGATAAATGGACAGATGGGTGGATGAATGGACAGATGGATGGAAATGGACAGATGTTCCTTTTTCACTTCACTTCAAACATTAAACATTCCTAAACTGTAGCTATTTTCTCTTACCTCTTTTATTAATCTCTTTCTGTCTTCATCTTTACCCACATGACAGATGACACCAGACACGGACTCAGTTCCATGCTGTTTTTGGAGTGACTCTACTGCCTTATCAACATTGGCCTGTTTACGACTACTAACCATCACTTTGGCACCATCACGTGCAAGACGATCAGCAATGGCATAACCAATTCTAGAACAACAGAAGAGCAACTCACACACACTTCAGATTAGCTCTACTGCCTAGCTTTTCACATACCCTTCCGTTGATGCAGTTACTATAGCAACTCGCCCTTCTAGTTTTCTTGTTACCTGGGAAGACATCGTTCGAAGAGAAACAGCAGCTAGTGAAACTGGACCAAGTCTTAGCATCCTACACCCCAGCCACACCTTTCTAATTAATAGTTAGCTAAGTAATCAAAGGGTTAAAATTAATTTTCGTCTGCAGATTTAATGTTATCTATACAGTCCCTGCTATTAATTCTCTCTTTTTCCCTTTTCTCTTCAACTCTGGACTTTTTATATGTGACAGAGAAGTTACAATTAAATGCAATCTCAGGCAACCTTGTCATTAGCAGCCATTGCTGACCAGAATGCTGACAAATGGAGTGATATATTAGTAGTGAACAAAACCAGGACCGTAAAGGTGAGATGGTCACGAGAAAGTCACATGATTACCATGAGAATATTACGTTTTATTTAAAACTAAAGTGCTTGTAACAATCTCAGTAACAATGCGTTTTGCTTTTAATAGACTTAAACATTGAACCTTGAACCCTAACTATATTAATTTGAACAATAATATTATAACATTACCAGTACTCAATATATCACCTATTAAATTAACTATTGTTTTAATAAGTATTATATTTAAATTAATTTTATAACTAATAGATATGTTGATAGTTATGTTGTGGAACATCAAACATAAAGTATACAATAAAGGACGTTTATTACAGTAAGTTTATTATTGTATATATTTAAAGTATTTTATTTTTATATTAGTACTAATATATCTATTGTTTCTGCTTCTTCATCTGATTTTGACGGTGATGGATGGATTGATACGCTGGTAACTGGTATGGTAGATCCAAACAGTTACCGCGGTTACGTATTTTGGGGAGATGGAAGTGGTCCTTCAGGTAGGTGTTACAGTATTACTTCTATTTTTAGTAACATGACTAATTTATTTTTAGTAACAAGTTTATTGTATTTTGTAGATACTTACATACAATTTGTGGACATATGGCAGTCATTACCGCTAATATTAGAGTAGGCAATTGTGCTCTATAAATAGTAACATTACATTATCTAAATATAGTAGCAATGGCGATCACTTACCTGACATAATGGTAATACAGAATAATGAACTTAAAATATGGATCAGCCATGGAAATAAGTATGCTTGAATTGAGATAAGGTAAATTGAATATATCTTTCTTTCTTTTTTTTAGTCGTTCTTTTCATATTGTTAACTTACCTCATCAATCAATCAATCATGACATGATCCTTAGTATGGATTATGTTGATATCAATTCTGACTGTTTAGCAGGTGACAGAGAGAAAGAGATACAATCCAGTATGTTTAATGATCTATTTTAGATGTAGTAGTTACCAGCTGGTCTATATCACATCCACCTTCTGTTAATATTTGGTTGAGAGATCCTCCGGTATAGACTGTCTGTCACTGCTTCTTCATTTTTATTGTATTTTTAGTCAATGAAGTTAAGTTGGAGTCATTCTGTATCTCTTCCTCTACCATCATCACATGCTGTATATGGACATCCAGTGTTTAGTGATTTGAGTATGTAGTTAGATAGATGGATGGATGAACAAATAGATACATAAAATACACTCACTCACTCTCTCTCTCTCTCACACACACACACACATTCATTCATATTAGATGGGGATGGTCAATTAGATATGGCTCTTCTCTCCTGTCCTAATTCAACTTGCTCTCAACCACAGTTACATATATTATGGCAACGATACAATAAACAAACTAACATTATTAATTGTCAACCATATTCCTGGACTGACTGGAGATTACAATGGGCTACTGTTAAGTAGTAAATATAAAATATAATAATAAATATTTTCTTTATAGGTATCTCATTTTAATATACCTCGCAGTATGAATCCAACTTATGTCAGGGAACGTAGACCAGCTTTTGGTGAGTTGATAGTTAGTCTGTGTGTGTGTGTTTGTTCATTTATTGAACCCTTACTTCTTTTTTCAGGCGATATAGATCTTGATGGATATCCAGATATGTTAATGATTACTCATAACTCTTCTTCTGCAATCAACTCGGATCAACTTGGTCTCATTCTTATGAACCAACATTGTGATACAGCTTGTCATGTTAATGACACAAAATTAAGAAAAATGTCCACATATACTGACATTGTTGTAAGAGTTGATTTCACTCTCTGTCTACCTCTTTCCATTTGCCTATTCTTCTTTAGCCACTCTCATCTCTTCAAGGAGTAACTGCTGCCACCTTCATTGATCTATGGGAAGATGTAAGGTCCTTATTATAAAGCGATGACCTTCTTTTGTTTTTTATTGTATTTTAGGGTATTTTAGATGTTGTACTTGTTGTGGAGTCTAATGATAAAGAGAGTAATTCTCTTGTTGCTGTACGACAATTTTTAAATAAAGATCATATGTTTTTGAAAGGATTGAGTAAGTCTTGAGAGAGAGAGAGAGAGAGAGAGAGAGAGGAGAGAGAGAGAGAGAGAGAGAGAGAGAGAGAGAGAGAGAGATAATTTCTATATTCTTTCTATAGTTCTTTCAGGTTATTGTTATTCTGACTGTCGAAATCATTTAGTAAGCATCTTCAAATATCACACATACACACACACAGTCACAATTATCTTATAATTAGCCATTAGGGTCTATATTACCTAGTGCTGTTTTATCTTATGAGACTCGAGACAGAAATGGTCATAAAGTCAAAACAGCTGGTAAACAATACTTCATAAATTTAATGAACTCTATTTAGTATATATTTTGACTCTAGGTTCTAATTATCGAAGCTCCACCACTCTTAATGACCCCACTCTTCCTTATATTATACTTGGACTAGGAGATACACCTAATTTCATTGAGGAAAATAACATAGGCTTAGCTCATGATGTACCTAATGCTGGTTGGTACAGACAATGGCATTTGTTAGTTCCTAATTCTCAAGTGATATTAATCCCACGTCCTACTTATAAACATCAAAGTATGGGAAACTTACTATGTATAGAAGTGGACAGAAGTATTAGTATGAGACTAGAATAAGTGTCTTCAATATAGAGGTTGTATAATACACTAAAGTATTAGTATGGGACTAGAACAAGTGTCTTCAATATAGAGGTTGTATAATACACTAAAGTATTAGTATGGGACTAGAAACAAGTGTCCTCAATATAGAGGTTGTATAATACACTAAAGTATTAGTATGGGACTAGAACAAGTGTCCTCAATATAGAGGTTGTATGATACACTAAAGTATTAGTATGAGACTAGTACAAGTGTCTTCAATATAGAGGTTGTATAATACACTAAAGTATTAGTATGGGACTAGAACAAGTGTCCTCAATATAGAGGTTGTATAATACACTAAAGTATTAGTATGGGACTAGAACAAGTGTCCTCAATATAGAGGTTGTATAATACACTAAAGTATTAGTATGAGACTAGAACAAGTGTCCTCAATATAGAGGTTGTATAATACACTAAAGTATTAGTATGAGACTAGAACAAGTGTCCTCAATATAGAGGTTGTATAATACACTAAAGTATTAGTATGGGACTAGAACAAGTGTCCTCAATATAGAGGTTGTATAATACACTAATGTATTAGTATGGAACTAGAACAAGTGTCCTCAATATAGAGGTTGTATAATACACTAATGTATTAGTATGAGACTAGAACAAGTGTCCTCAATATAGGTGGGTCCTTAATCAGAGTATTCTTACGAGAGATTCCATTCCTAATCCTTAGTATTATATAGGATAGATTGTTTGAGGAGTTAAAAATAACTGTGATATAAATGTATTTAATACTTTTTTTCTCTTACAAGATGGACATTACAACTTTATCTCACACCAAGTGGACTGATTTATAGTGTTAGTGGTGTCTTATTGGCTCTCTGTGTTGGTCTAGCTTGTATTGTACTTTTACTGCATTTAAGAGAAAAGGTATATGACCTCATCTTCAACCATCCTCTATCTCTCAACATTACCCATTAATTCATTTAGTATCAAGACTTCAAGGAACGAAAACAAGCTCGTCAGAAGTTTCATTTTAATGCAATGTAATAATTATAATAAATAACATTTTCAGTTCTATTTTTATCGCACGATAACTATTTATAGAAATAATTATTATGACGTCATTGTTGTCAAAGGGCGTGGCTGCAAACTTCCTTTGTCTTCAAGGCGTTAGAGAACAAACATAACTTTCTTTCGTTTATGTCTTGGGGACCTCAGTATTACGTAAGTATTGATATCAAAAAATACAATTACAAAAACAACACTGCCAATTATGCAGTGTGTTGTCGTATACAGTTAATATTAATATAGTAATAACTTTCAGGGTGGACCTCCTGGAGGGGGTTACCAACAGCCTCCACCTGCTGCAGGTTACTATCAGGGCTATGGTGGAAGACCGCCTCCTCAAACTGGTGGATATCAACAACCATATCAACAGAGTAGCTTACCACCTGGAGGATATCAACAAGCACCTTATAATCCAGTAAAGATAATCTTTATATAAATTAATTTTAAAATTTATTTCAGGGTCCTCCTCCACCCACCTCCTATGGAGGAGGACCATCAGCACCCGGTGGTTATGGTGTCCCACCTCCTTCTAGGTCTCCACCTGGGATTGACCCAACAATATGGGAGTGGTTTCAAGTAAGTTACGATAACAGTGTGATATCATTATAGCAGAGTATTTACAAAAGATACACTGAATTAAAGTCAACCTCTATATTGAGGATACTTGTTCTAGTCCCATGCTAATACTTTAGTGTATTATACAACCTCTATATTGAGGACACTTGTTCTAGTCCCATACTAATACTTTAGTGTATTATACAACCTCTATATTGAGGACACTTGTTCTAGTCCCATACTAATACTTTAGTGTATTATACAACCTCTATATTGAGGACACTTGTTCTAGTCCCATACTAATACTTTAGTGTATTATACAACCTCTATATTGAGGACACTTGTTCTAGTCCCATACTAATACTTTAGTGTATTATACAACCTCTATATATTGAGGACAGCTCTATAGTCTATACTAAGGACAGTCTCCAAAATCCAGAGTTTTTGGTATTGAGAGTCTCCACTAGATTGAAACAATAATATTTCTAAGTTTACAAATATTTTAAGCACCATTGATATAATTCACTATTTGATTATATGATGTGTGTGTGTGTGTGTGTTTCATTCGGTCTTTAATTCATAGACAGTTGATGCAGATAAGTCTGGACAAATATCAGCAATTGAATTGAGACAAGCATTGGTTAATTCAAACTGGACTCATTTCAATGATGAAACTTGTCGTCTATTAATTGGAATGTTTGATAAAGATCAGTAAGTTGTGTGGGGAATCAGTCTATTAGTATGAGAATCAGTCTGTTAGTAGTATATTGAGAAATCTGTCTATTGGAACAGATAGTCTATTGTAAAGGATTCAGTCATAACATTGTGGAATGGGAATCTGTTGTAGCAATAATGGAATGCCAATTAGTCTGGGGTTAGAATGAAATCACCTAATTCATTAACACAAATATGTACTAGACTATAAGCCAAAGCCATAAGATGTATAGAAAAATGTCAAGGGATTTACTCTAAACGATGATGCTATGAATTCCAATGTGTAAAGGACTGTTGTTAATGTACATGTCAATATCACATGACTGTAGTGTACTTATGTAATATGCATGTGATTTGTTTGCTGTTTTAGAAATGGTACAATTGATGTTTATGAATTTGGGGGCTCTCTGGAAATATGTACAAGAGTGGAAAGGATGTTTTTGACAGGTACAATTATTAGTTTGTTTATTCATCCTCCCTCATATTTATCTATCCTCCCTCTTACTTATCTATCCTCCCTCTTATTAATCTATCTTCCCTCTTATTAATCTATCTTCCCTCTTATTAATCTATCTTCCCTCTTATTAATCTATCCTCCCTCTTATTAATCTATCCATCCATACATCCTTTTAACTATTTATTCTTTGTCTAGATTTGATACAGACAATTCTGGTAACATCAGTGCTCATGAATTGCAACAAGCATTGTTGGCCTTTGGATATCGATTGTAAGATGATAATTTTTTTCCTAATAACCTCAGTCTTCTATTTCTAGGAGCATTCATTTCTGTCAGCTTTGTACACGACTGTGTTTGATAGAGCTGACAAAAATTCCATGAAATTTGATGATTTTATACAATGTTGTGTTAAACTACGCACTCTTACTGAGTCCTTCCAGAAAATGGATACTGACCGTGATGGAATGATTGATATATCATATGAACAGGTAAAGGATAGATAGATGAACAAATGGATGGATGAATGGATGAGCGTGTTGTGGGTGGATTGAACATGGGAAAATGAAAATGACCAGAAGAGTATATTAAATGTAATATAATTATAATGTAATATAATATAATATAATGTAATGTATTATAATGTATTATAATATAATATAATATATTATAATATAATGTAATATAATGTATTATAATATAATGTATTATAATATATTATATTATATTACATTATAATATAATGTAATGTAATATAATATATCTTTTCTGTAGTTTTTTGGAAATGGCAGTAGGTAATATATAAAAAAACTAATAAAAAAAATGTCTTTTAATGAAATATATTTACTTAATGTTGTTGCTATTATTGTTATAATATATTTATGTTTTTTTTACAATAACTTTTTTCTTGTTTTAAAGAAATTAAGTATTATTATTGTTGTTGTTATTGTTGTTATTATTGTTGTTGTTATTGTTGTTGTTATTATTGTTATTATTATGTTAGAAAGACATTATAACTAATCAATGTGTACTTGAAAAATTCCACATGTTATAATTAAATACATAAAATACTCAGCAAACAAAACCTCATTACTACACAAACAAGAATGAATTAATGTTTGGACTGTGTATTCTTAAAACTTATGGTCCAATCTAGCTAGCTGTAATATTCTAAATTAAATTTCATACATATAATAATAATTTAACAAAAATAATAATTATGTCAGCTTTGTTGATAAATTAAGACTGTATCTTGAATGTATTTTTCAGTACATAAATATTAGACTTACTTACTACATATATTAGTTTTATTCATCATACACTTCAATGCTGTTTTAAATTCCCAATTTTCTTGACAGTTATTGGAGAACAATCTCTCATAGCATTGTCTGCCATTAACAGTGGACAGTCAATAAAATCAGGAATATAATCATAATAAAGATGATAACGACGAGGGTCATACTTAACCTCACTTCCCTCCATACCACATGACTCCAAAGTCCATGATGGATTTAAAAAGCTTTCTTGAGTACAAGAAGGCTCAGTGAAGACAGCTATGGTCAATGCTACATGACTTAAGTGATTTTTTATAATGTCTATTAGTCCATGGATGCTAACACTGTTAGTTAAAATAACTGTGAAATGTCCTGGATGTTGATGTAAATCTTTGAATGTTGCTAAAGTCAATTGCAGTTCAACATACCTGGAATTAATAAAAACATTCATTTGTGTTTGCTAACTGGTCTAGAGCTTACTAATGGTAGCTATCCTAGAGGTCACTGTGGTAAGTACTGATGTTCACTAGTCTAGAATGGCACCTATCCTAGGTCACTGTGGTAAGTACTGATGTTCACTGGTCTAGAGGTTACTATGGTAGCTATTCTTGGTCACTGTGGTAAGTACTGATGTTCACTAGTCTAGAACTAACAAGCTATTTTAAGTCACTATTGATACTAATCAGTCCACCATACCTAGGTTTATATTCATCTTGAGGTTCCAAGGCTCCTGCTCCTTTTGTATCCTTAGCAACATCAATCTCTTTCTTTTTCCTTCTTTTTCTTCTTTTTACTAACACCTCCATCAGTCTCAGGAGGAGGGGAGGAGGATCCATAAGTGACGTGGTATATGCTATCTTTAACAAATCTTGATCTGTTTTTTTCAGCTATATCTGTCAAAAATTTGACAGTGATGGTACCAGAATGAGCTGGATCCAAGTATCTTAGCAACAAATTAGTTTGTTCTGAAGACAAAGGTGCCTGTGTGAATAGATATAAATTATATGTACTGTAGTGTGTAGTCTTCACTGCTCTTCAGTATAATGTGCAAAGCAAGCCTATTACACAAATACTTTCTTGACTTTTCCTATACCGAGACTGTTCTAGAAACAGCACTACTTACTACATGTACATGATGCAGTATGTTTGCATGAGATTACTTCTGAGTTCATAGCTTTTGCAAACCTGCAAGTGTCTTAATGTTGCAATGCAATCTTCAACAGAAATGTCTTCGTGACCCCGTCTTTCAAAATATGTTTGAATGATAGCACTGTCCTCCTGCAGCCACCATCTTGTCCTTCTTAGACCTTCATGCAGGCATTCCTCTGGAGTGCAGGGAGGAGGACGATACTATGAATAGAAAAATAGGGTACATTTATATCACAGTGCAATTGATATTTCACTGCTAGGTGTTAACACTCACAATATCTGCTATTGATGCTTTAGTTGAAGACGTCTTCTTACTTTTCTTACTAAATTTTATGATGAAAGACTTTCATTTTTATTAAATTATGGAGTAGACTAACCTTACAGCTTTCTTTCCTTTTTTCTTAGGCATATCTGGTTTGTTTGTGCTGCTACACCCACGACTTTATAAACATAAGATACGGAAGATTACGAATATAAACGTCATTCATAAATATTATCAACTTTTAATGAGATTAATGAGTTTATGACTGTTAATAAGTCACCATTCTCGACAGAAGCTTCCATGGAAATTGGTATATGATGTATTCATGACAACTTTGATTAATCAATGGGTGGAGTGAAAAAGTTTGCATAATTACTATAGTCATTCCTCTATTTTGATTGACTTTATGTTAATACAACTCAAGCAAATCCATGCAGCAGTTGGTAGAATGTCCATGTTCATCATACATGTCTTACAAACTATTGACATATTATATGTTAATTCATGGTCTATATATTGATATCTATTGTAGTATCTATATATATTACATTTAATATACTTACCAGTGAAACCATCTACAGAGTCATCACACGTTTCTGTGTATTGTAGATAGTTGTCAATGAGAGCACATCCATTCAAGGCATTTAGTACTTAGGTGTAATTTTGTGCTAATGATCATAATTTAGTATCACCTTACCTATATATAGTTGTTGTAATACTTCCTGTGTTTCTTATTGTGACAAATTGTGTGCTTCAGTGAGTTGATTTTATATGACTTTCAGTCTTAATTACAAAACCATTATTAAATCACCCATTAACTACCAGACACTGCCAGTTAGTCAGTGGGACTATATGAGGACATAACAGCACCTTATTTTAAAATGTACTACAATTCATTATCTAATTTAATTTAATTTAATTGTATATAATCTAATATTATTATATTTTATTCATACATTAAGAGAATTAAACAAGATAGTGAGAGATTCCTCATGCAGGAGAATTTCTTAATAGTTCTGGTTTGTGAAAATCAATTGTTATCCCTCAGTTGTAGCATAGCAACAAAAAACTGGACAGTTTTTTAAAGGACTATGTCCCTACCACATATCCTCAAGGTCTTGATAATGATGGTGTGTTTTCTGATATGGTATGGAACCTAAAATTTCAACAAGATCTTTATAATTTAGTACTTCTTTCTCTAGTAAACACTCAGCAAGCTAATAAAAAAGACATTAGATTTCTATTTTAATGGGAAAATAGTTCTTGTTAGACCTTTTCCACTTTCTCTTGATTTTCCTTTAAAATTGTCTCTGCTCTAGAATAAGCTGAATTGACAAGACTTCTTGCTTCCTATAATAAAGAGAGAGATAAATGTAAAAGTGTGCTGGTAATAAACCTCATCAATCATTTTTGCTAGTTTATTGCTGTAAAATCTCTTAGTTGGCTCTGTTGATCGAGACTGAGGCAAAGAGATATGACCAATAGTTGGACTCATACCAAACTCTGCTATCTGAAATGAAAGAAGGTAATATTTCTGTTCCTGTACAACCATTACAATTATACCAAGCTGATTTTTACCTGTCTGTAAGCCATATTAGTAACTTTCTCAAGATCGTCTCGAGCTCCTTAAAATTTTAAGAAGGTAGAAGTACCAAAAATTTGTATTCTATTTACCTGTTGTTATTTGTCTGAAGAAAATTGCTTCAGCTGCTCTACCTCCAAGAATCATACACATACGATCAAATAACTAAAATAAAAAATCATAAAGGTTGTCCAAAAAGCAAAGTTCACTGATTTCAGTATTAAGATCATGTTAATATGCATACTAGCTCAATGCAACTGAATGAACTGATGATGATTGCAGTGTGAATTCAATGTTAGTTGGAATCAATACCTGTTCTCTGGTGTATAGTTTTTGATCTGATGGCAAATATTGAGCAAAACCAAGAGGTCCTTTAGTTCGAGGGACAATAGATACCTAAACAAAATAATAATCCATGAATTTAATTTTTTTGTGATTGCCAAATAAATTTTATCATACTTTCATGATAGGATCTGTGTGTTCCAGAAGCCAACCCACAACAGCATGGCCGGCCTCATGATAAGCAACTTTCTTTCTCTCTTCAGAACTCAACGTTGAGTTCTTCTTTTTCATACCAGCTATAATACGTTCTATAGCATACTCAAAGTTCCGTTCAGTAACCTTTGTTCCCTTCTCTCGAGCTGCATGGAGAGCTGCTTCATTGACTATATTAGCGATATCAGCCCCTACATGTTATTAAAATATGTAATAAAATGAACTTTTATTAAAATATAAAACAATTTAAAATTGAATAATTGGCTTAACCATTAACCAATAGTAGCCTTTTAGTTGAACTAAGGTCTCCTTGGAATGATATTATAGTCTGTGTATGCTAAAAAGAATTACTGTTATAATTACCACTATGGCCAGGGGTCAGTGCTGCGAGACGGGATGAGTATTCCGATAATGGTCTTTCTAATAATATTCTGCGTAGGTAGACCTCAAAGATTGCTTTTCTCTCTGGAAGTGTTGGCAAATCTATAGCAATTTGACGATCGAAACGACCAGGTCGTAGGAGAGCTTTATCAAGTATATCAACACGATTTGTTGAAGCCAAAACTACAACACCTTCCAATGGATTGATACCTAGAATAGGATAATGGCATGTGAAATGAAGTAATGAACATTAGTTATAGGGAAATGGATTAATGGAACATGGGTTTATAGGATAGTGGATTAATGGAACATGAGTTTTTTAGGATAGTGGATTAATGAAACATGGGTTTATAGGATAGTGGATTAATGAAACATGGGTTTGAGGCTTCAATAAAATTATTTACCATCCATTTCAACTAATATTTGATTTAGAGTATTTTCTTGTTCACTTGTACCTTCAACAGCAGGTCTAAAAAAAACAAACAAAGAGATATTAACTTGACCAAGTGAATAATAAGTAATAAATGACATAGAGATATATATTTTTAACCCTGATTGTCGTGATTTTCCCACAGCATCAATCTCATCAATATACAGAATACAAGGCGCATTCTTTCTAGCTTGTCCAAAAGATCTCTAACTCGAGCTGAACCAACTCCTACAAATGGATGGGTGGAAGAATGAATGGATGGAGGGACAGACAAATGGACGAATAGATACATTATGGTTGGATGGGTAGAACAGCTACATCTTAAAGAAATAAATTAGTTTCCTGACCAGCAAACATTTCTACAAAATCAGGACCAGCAATAGAAATAAATGGTACACTAGCTTCACTAGCTATTGCTCGTGCTAGTAAGGTCTTTCCTGTCCCAGGAGGTCCATGCAAGAGAGCCCCTTTAGGGATCCTAGCCCCTAAATCAGTAAACCTCATTGGAGATTTAAGATAATCTACAAATTCCATCACTTCTGCTTTAGCCTCTGCCATTCCAGCAACTTCAGTGAATCTATAAAATACAAAGATGTGAAAAGTGAGTATAAAAGAGGAGGTTCCCTTACTGGGTTCCAATTTGTGAGGGGTCAGTAATAATTGTTGTTTTAGCTCTCACCATAAATGACTAAATTATAAGAAAAACGAGTTATAAGACTATCTCTTCCAGTCATAGCTCTTCCGATGTGTAGTACTATCTTAGTGTCATTACAATTATGTTATAATAGTAAACCACACTTCATTAAATTGCTCCTAAATTAAATGAATTATAATTAATACTGCTACAAATACAGTATTATATTTTATAATCTATTGCCTGTTCTCTTCACATTTGATTAGTATCATTGTATCATATCATGATCTTACAAATGGATTAAATGGAGAACTTCCTCTGGCACCTCCTGAACCAGCTGATCCACCAAACCCAGTTTTGTAAAACAGAAAATACCAAACTGCACCAAATATGGCAAGTGTTGCAAGACCACTTACAAAAATAGCTCTAAATAGTGAAATAAAAAAAAGAATATCTCTCTCTCTCTCTCTCTCTTACTTACAAAGTATCTGATTGTGTCCGATAGTTTATAGTGAGTCTGTTGTTCTGGGGAATACCCATTTCATCTTGTGCCTGTGCAATTTTATTTTCAAAGCTCTCCACACCTGCGATACTCATCATAAACTGAGGTCCATATGGTTTAACCTAGTATAGTAGATGAGGGAAAGTACATGCTGCAGGTGTGTGCGTGTGTTTGAGAAAGAGAAATCTCACCTCTCTTCCATTAATAATAGCACCAGGATGTAGATGTATGTAGACATGATCTCTTGAAGAATTAACATCAATTTTAGCAACCTATTAAAAAACAAGAGACCAGAAAAATCATCTAAACAGCTGCTTTTTGTACCACATGATGTCAATGTATCATTCTACCATTCTTCCAAAACTTTATTAACTTTAATAATTATCCCAAAATTAATTTATTAGAACAATTAACAACAATTTCCATTATATCATCTCAACACCCTATACTCATAATAATACAATAGTTTCTCCAGTTGGTCATTTGTGCATACAAGGTTATATAATATGATGTCATTAGGATAATCCATTAAGTGAAACCAAAAGAGGATGGAGATCATTTATTGATAATGACGTTTGTATTACAATTGAGAATTTAATTGTGATAAACAGAACAGTCTGTATAATGTATTTATCATAACAGAGAACATCAGATTTCATCACTGACAGTTTCTGTTCTAAGTTGTTCCCCAGGTTTCTGTCCCTTATTGCTACAAGATAATCCCTCCTTGCTTAGTTCCCTGGTCTTTGGCCCCTTCTTGCTTCAAGGTGTCACCCTGATCTCTAGTCCTTGTGGTTAAAAAGAACAGACAACTACAGAGATTTCATAAATGCAAGTTTTTTTAAACACAGACTAATAAGTGCAAGTCAAGAGTGAACTTATCTTCTGTGATCAGTAATCAAGAATTGGCTCATTATACCAGCTGCAAAATTATAAATTATTAGACTTTAGTATATCATGGCATGGAAAGAGGGAACCATTGTCATCTTTTGTAGTCTTCTGGTCCATTCCTTTATATTTTATGAGAACCCACAGCTCACTAACACCTTAGGTTTCATGTCCACCTTCTTTGTCCTCTTCAATGTAATTCTAGCAGCCACATATCTATTGTTTCCATTCTTTGGTTGGCTAGGAGATACATACCTAACAAGATACTGGGTTGTATTGGGAGGCATGTTCTTTGTTGTCATGACGACGATAATCGGATTAGTGATGACTGGTTATGATTATTTCAAACCCAAACACAATGATGGTCATTTCTTTTGGTTAATGGTAGCTCCCATCTACTTTCTTATAACACTTGGAATTGGAATAATACAGTCAAACATTTTACAGTTCACCATCGACCAAACTCAAGGTGAAACATTGAAATCTACACAATGTCTAGTTCGATGGTACTTTTGGGGCCTCTATTTTGGTCAACAAATTATATACTATGTGTTAATTATCTTAATAATATTCAGGGTCTTCCCCATTCAAGATCATAATCACATGACCTATAAACAGATAGGGGGTGGAGCCCTTTTTGTATCTTGTATTGTTCTCTTAATATTTTCTATTATTGTATTGTGTCTATTATGTTGCTATAGTCGAAGATTTAATTTATCATCAGCTGACGGTCACAATTCTCTCACTATTTTTACCAAAGTTTTCACATATGCTTGCAAACAACGTCTATTGTTACGATCCCAAATGGAAGGGTCACTTTTCTTAGACATGGGAAAACCAAGATATGGAGGACCATTTACAGTAAACGAAGTTGAACATGTTAAAGTGTTTGGACAAATTTTTTGCATCATTTTAACATTGATAGCTTTCAATCTTTCAGGAGATACTTACTCCCTCGGAGAGAGGATTATTAACATAAAAGGCTGTCCATCCCTTGCAGCTCTCCTTACAGTGGGGATAAACCCTAACCATATTCCATATTTAATACCTCTATTGGTGATTCCTCTCTGTCAGATATCACAAACCATTTGCAAGAGACCTAAACTGATTATGTTAAAGAAGATCATTTTAGGATTGGTATGTGTGTTATTAGCAATAATAGTCGAAATGATCATAGCAGCTGCATTTTCTCCTTACGAAAATGACACAGCAGCTCACACAAAACAGTTCTAATAATACTATCAGTCGACTTGTTCATCAATGTCTATTAAGTAGAATGAATCAGAGCTCCACCCACTTTGTCAACAACACTGACAGTACAGATCATGTTAATAATGTATTTTGGTTGCTTATTGCACCACAACTATTAAAAGGAATTGGATATGTCCTTGTTGCCATGGTGATATTAGAATTTATATGTGTACAAGCACCTCGTGAGAGTCAAGGTATTTTAATCGGTACTTGGTATGCCACTTATTCAATCAGTCATGTAGTGGCATTAGTAGGTGTGGTCAAAGCCATTGTCATTGGTGGAAAACTGTGGTATGTATACAAGGGAGTATTAGGCGTGGTAATGATCTTTCTTATTGTTTGTTTTTCCTCCATTGTTTACAATTATCAGTATCGAGAGAGAGATGAGTTTCCTGAGGACACTCCATTACCAAGTCATGTGACTTGTCACGTTTCCAAGGTAACCAGAGTAGGAAGAAAAGGAACAAGAGGCATTAGAAGTTATGGTACAATCATATCAAATTGAAAGAACACAATACACTAACACGCTATATTTAAAGTATAAATTATATAATTTTTTTATGTAATTAGATTATTTTGGTTAATTAGAATACAATATGTATATGCGTCCATTAATTTATCCGTCAAACATCATTCTATCTGTCCATTTGTCCAATTATATATCCATTTATTTATTTGTCTATAATATCATTTGTCCATTAACCCATCCACCCACGCACATACCTCTCCTGTTTGAAGCATGTGTTGTAAGAAGAAAGGAAATGGGACTTCCGGTATATGCTCAGAATTTGATGCTAGATAATATAAGATAGCTACCAACACTCCTGGTAGAATTTGATACCACGTCCAACCCTCGGGAGGTTGATGTGGGTCATTATCGTCTTTCTCTGGGACAGGATTTGCTAAAATATATTAACAAATAAATTATTAACAATAATATAATTGTTTTAACATACTTCTTCTATAATTTTCATCATTGGAATAATTTCTGGTTAAATTTATCACATCTATAGACATTAAACAGAACCATGTGGGGAAATGAAATGGATAAACAAATATGAATATAATGGATAGACATGTGATAAATGGCCACATAGAATGGACATAGTCAGTCAAAATGGACATACTTTTACAGACACCAATAAGAGGGTTTTTATTAGCTATTAACCACACCCCTGAGAGACGTACAGCTGAAATGGACCGAGGAGAATTTAATGATGAATGTATGATTGTTCTTCCAAAACTCTGATGAAGTTTATGAGCCAGACCTTTAGTTAATAACAATGGTTTTGTAGTTGATAAATAACTACGGAGACCTAAATTATGAGATAATTTCAAATTATTTTAGTTACTAAATCTTCACTTAAATTCTTGTCCTCACCTTCTCTGAAAAGACGAGAAGATAACATTTTGTCTTAAAATTTGTGCAGTAAGTAATCTAATTAGTGGGTGTGCCCGTTTATTAGTGGGCGTGAATAAGTGTCAGCAAATTTGTAAACCAGACCTTGAAGTTCTCTGCTTATAATGGCTTATCCCGGCTATGGACAACCTCCCCCTCCTGACCAACAATTCCTTTGGAACATATTTCAGAAGTAAGTGCAAAGAGATAGCGTCAAAAGACTATTCTACTTCAGTAAAAGCCAACTGGATTTATTTTTTACTTTTGTTTTATTCTCAGAGTTGACAAGGATAGAAGTGGTGCTATTTCTTCAGATGAACTACAGCAAGCTCTCTCAAATGGTACAATGTTTCATAGTTCTTTTATGAACCTTTTACAATATAAACTAGTCTCAATTAGTCTCACATAGCCAGCTAAGAAGTGGCTATCATGAGACTACTACTGTAAGCTATATATATTATTTTATTTGATGTTATTATATAGGAACATGGACTCCATTTAATCCTGAGACTGTGCGTCTTATGATTGGTAAGTTAATCGTCCATGCTTTTTAATCCATCCATCCATCCATCCATTTTATATATCCATTGTTGCATTCATGCATCCATTTATCACTAGGGATGTTTGATCGTGACCAATCTGGTACGATCAACTTTCAAGAGTTTGGAGCATTATGGAAGTACATTCAGGAGTGGCAGACAACCTTTCGTAGCTATGACCGTGACAACTCTGGGTCAATAGATCAATCTGAACTAAAAACAGCTCTAACCAACTTTGGTAAGACAAATCTCAAATCATTTTATTTACCTTTTCTTTCATTCTTGTTGTCAAGGTTATCGGTTGTCAGACCGGTTTTACGGGTTACTAATCAGGAAGTTTGATAGAACTGGTTCAGGAAATATTGCATTTGATGATTTCATTCAATGCTGCGTTGTAATACAGGTTAGTTGTTACCATAGTAACCTTAGCAAGCTTTAGATGGTACTTACCACAGTTGACCTAGAATAGCTACCATTAGTAAGGTCTAGACTAGTAAACGTCAGTACTTACTACAGTGACCTAGAATAGCTACCATTAGTAAGCTCTAGACTAGTAAACATCAGTACTTACTACAGTGACCTAGGATAGCTACATTAGTAAACTCTAGACTAGTAAACATCAGTACTTACTACAGTGACCTAGAATAGCTATCATTAGTAAGCTCTAGCCTGGTGAACATCAGTACTTACCACAGTGACCTAGGATAGCTACCATCAGTAAGGTCTAGACTAGTAAACGTCAGTACTTACTACAGTGACCTAGGATAGCTACCATCAGTAAGGTCTAGACTAGTAAACGTCAGTACTTACCACAGTGACCTAGGATAGCTACCATCAGTAAGGTCTAGACTAGTAAACATCAGTACTTACCACAGTGACCTAGGATAGCTACCATTAGTAAACTCTAGACTAGTGAACATCAGTACTTACTACAGTGACCTAGGATAGCTACCATCAGTAAACTCTAGACTAGTGAACATCAGTACTTACTACAGTGACCTAGGATAGCTATCATTAGTAAACTCTAGACTAGTGAACATCAGTACTTACTACAGTGACCTAGGATAGCTATCATTAGTAAACTCTAGCCTGGTGAACATCAGTACTTACCACAGTGACCTAGGATAGCTACCATCAGTAAACTCTAGACTAGTAAACGTCAGTACTTACCACAGTGACCTAGGATAGCTACCATCAGTAAACTCTAGCCTAGTGAACATCAATACTTACCACAGTGACCTAGGATAGCTACCATTAGTAAACTCTAGACTAGTGAACATCAATACTTACCACAGTGACCTAGGATAGCTACCATTAGTAAGCTCTAGCCTAGTGAACATCAATACTTACCACAGTGACCTAGGATAGCTACCATTAGTAAACTCTAGACTAGTGAACATCAATACTTACCACAGTGACCTAGGATAGCTACCATTAGTAAGCTCTACCTAGTGAACATCAGTACTTACCACAGTGACCTAGGATAGCTACCATTAGTAAACTCTAGACTAGTGAACATCAGTACTTACCACAGTGACCTAGGATAGCTACCATTAGTAAACTCTAGACTAGTGAACATCAGTACTTACCACAGTGACCTAGGATAGCTACCATTAGTAAACTCTAGACTAGTGAACATCAGTACTTACCACAGTGACCTAGGATAGCTACCATCAGTAAAACTCTAGACTAGTGAACATCAGTACTTACCACAGTGACCTAGGATAGCTACCATTAGTAAACTCTAGACTAGTGAACATCAGTACTTACCACAGTGACCTAGGATAGCTACCATCAGTAAACTCTAGACTAGTGAACATCAGTACTTACCACAGTGACCTAGGATAGCTACCATCAGTAAACTCTAGACTAGTGAACATCAGTACTTACCACAGTGACCTAGGATAGCTACCATTAGTAAGCTCTAGACTAGTGAACATCAGTACTTACCACAGTGACCTAGGATAGCTACCATCAGTAAACTCTAGACTAGTGAACATCAATACTTACCACAGTGACCTAGGATAGTACCATCAGTAAACTCTAGACTAGTGAACATCAGTACTTACCACAGTGACCTAGGATAGCTACCATCAGTAAACTCTAGACTAGTGAACATCAATACTTACCACAGTGACCTAGGATAGCTACCATTAGTAACTCTAGCCTAGTGAACATCAATACTTACCACAGTGACCTAGGATAGCTACCATTAGTAAACTCTAGACTAGTGAACATCAATACTTACCACAGTGACCTAGGATAGCTACCATTAGTAAACTCTAGACTAGTAAACATCAATACTTACCACAGTGACCTAGGATAGCTACCATTAGTAAGCTCTAGCCTAGTGAACATCAATACTTACCACAGTGACCTAGGATAGCTACCATTAGTAAACTCTAGCCTAGTGAACATCAATACTTACCACAGTGACCTAGGATAGCTACCATTAGTAAACTCTAGCCTAGTGAACATCAATACTTACCACAGTGACCTAGGATAGCTACCATTAGTAAGCTCTAGACTAGTAAACGTCAGTACTTACTACAGTGACCTAAATAATACAACTTTATTTTTTTACAGACACTAACAAATTCATTCAAAGCTTATGACACAAACAGAAGTGGATGGATTCGTATATCATATGAACAGTTTCTTATGCTGGTCTTTAGTCTTAAAGCATAAGACTAACTTCTAACACTCATTAATAAGCCAGATTTTACATGATACACCAAGTATTAAATAACTGATTACAGTTTTTTGTTTTTTTGGTTGCAAAAATAATAGGATTTAAAGTTTTTGTCTTCTTTGACCTTTAAAAATAACAGTATTAAAGTTTTAGGACATTTTTAACCCCTAACTTACCTCGAGATTTTTTTGTCTGTAACTTTCTCATTAGTATTCTTTTCCTATTGGTGGATTTACTGAACTTTGACCTCTAAAGAAACAATTGACAAAGTAATAATAAAATAAGTCAATTCTGAATCTCTAAGGACACAAGAACACTATCTCTCATACTACAAATTCTATTCCTAAATTTCTGACCTTGTCTCTTCTGTTACCACGTCCTTGTCGTCCAGTTAGACCTCCTAAATCTCCAAAATCCAGTAGATCCTCTATTGTCTCTGTCATGCCTTCAGTACGACTTCTTTTTCTTGTACCAATTCTCACAAAGTAGTCCTCTTCATATCGCTCTTTTTCCCTCTCATCCTCCTCGCTGTTTTCTATGGTGATGTCCCATTCGACTGTTATCCTAGCAATAGACAAAGAAAAATAAATAGAGGAAGAGTTAAGATAGCTAACTTTAATTTCACGAGGAGCATCAGATAATTCATTTTTCAAATCTTCAAGTAGAGAACTCTTTAAAACTTTTTTACGTTCTTTCTCTTTCCTTAGTACTTTGTCAGAGTCCTCTTCTGGAGAGAGAGAGAGAGAGACTTACATTCTCCTATAACATATCGGTCTTACCATAAGGCATAGCGTGCACTCGTGGAGGAATATATTTTCCAGTTTTAGTGCCATTTTCGTCTTCCTGTACTTCCTCATTTACCTTAATAAAACATGTACATGTATCATAATGGGTGTGGTCTTATAGATCATTTCTCACCTTAGGAATTAAATTTTTAATGTTTGGTTTATATTGAAGGGGATCATTTATTGACACTAAGGGGTTAAAAAATAACTACTTAATATTATTATATACAAGTCAAACCTGTTGATCCAGTTGTAGCAATTTTAACAAGTTTGTCAATCTGATAATGCAATTTTTTTCTCAAGGGGGCGTATTTTTTCAAGGACAACTCTTAATTCGATTAATCTGTCTACAAATGGTGCTCCATTAATTGATTCACCTCTAGTCTTAGCTAACATTAGCTGAACCAAATTGACAAGATAGCTAAGGACAATGACAAATGAACTAATCTATAGTACATGTATTAAAACTTTATACCTATATTAACTTTAATATATATTAACATTATCTAACCTTAATATTGTATGATACTTCAACTCAAGTAAACTGATACCCTTTAATAAACAAGAGGTATGTTAATTGTTAATGTTGTTGTGACAATAATCTATATGTGTTCTGTGTACTTACTTTATCAGTAGAGAATTCTTTCCTTTAGTATATATTGTTTTAATGTCTCAATATGTTTAGTCACTTCAGTAATCTGTGAAAGAGAGAGTTTTGTAATTACAAGCTATTTTCTGACTCACTTTAATTGTCATATCACTAAGGAGAGTACAGTATTCAGGAATCTCATTAATTATTGTTGTCTACTTAAATTAAAACACGATATGATACACAGTAAATGAAAACAACTGACTTCAAGCTCCTCTTTCTCCATTTTACACCACGTGGGTTTTTAATTAATTTTAACCCTTTAAATGATAATTGCCTTTATAAAATTAATTGAGATAATGTTGTAATGATTATTATTATTATAATACATATTTTGTAAAATTAATCAAGTGTGTTATGGCCATCTGTTTGATATTATTGTATTATCCAGATATGGCTTATTGCTGATTTTGCTGATAACCTCTGTTTGACGTCAATGCATAACAATTGTGAAATAAAGTTCTGAGCATCAAATGAAATATCTGTCCAAATCTATAAAAGAAGATACATAATATATGTTAAACATTACATCCTCTATCTCTCTTTCCCTCTCATACCTCCTTAGTAAATGTGTATTGACCCTCTCTGATTTCTTAAACATCTTTGCTTTATTATCATCTTGAAATGGCATACTTCCAGAAAGTACAGCATAAACAATAATTCCATAAGCCCACATATCAACGAGTTCTGTATAAATTTCACCCTCAAGCATTTCTGGTGAGATATATTCAGGTGTACCACAAGTAGTCTGCATTCCTAAAATAGAACAATATTATCAGGTGATGACTAGCAGTATGCTTTATTACTTGATATGTATATTAACTTGATAAGTGGTTATAAATTAAGGTCTCAAACTAAAAATGGTATATCAAAATTAATTTTACAAGCCTATTTATTTAATATCTATAGGTAATTACAGCAGGTGTTCACAATACTGTTCTTGTAAACAGGTTGAGTCATTCATCATTCAATAGATGGCAAGTGTTACTCTACTACAGTAACACAAGAATGCTATAAAGTACTACTTAATAATGAACATTAATTAAGAATGACCACTATATTAATTAATTACTTCAAAACAAACTTTATCTAACTGATCTAATTACTATGTGTCAATGTACCTTCACTCTGTTCATCTTCAGGTCGAAGGTGAGCTAGTCCAAAATCTGATAAAAGTATTGGTGAATTGAGCTCTGTTGTTTTAAAAAGACAATTTTCCAATTTTAAGTCACGATGTGTAACACCATGTCTGTGCAGATATTGCAAAGCATCCAGGATTTCATATAATAATGGTTTAGCTTGGAGTTCTGGGAAATGTCCCACAGATATTAGTCTTTGATAAAGATCTCCTCCAGTAGCAAGCTCTAATACAAAATATACTTTACTGGTAGTAGCATGAGTCTCAAAGAGATGAACTATATTTGGGTGATGTACTCTTTTCAATATTTCAAGTTCTCTTTCCCAAGGGACGTTAGTTCGAAATGATCGTTTTTTTTCAATTGTTTTCAAAGCATACTTCGTTTTAGTTACCTTATTTTCAACTAATAATACTTTAGAGAAAGAACCTTTCCCAATCACCTTATATATCATGTACTTCTGCAAGATTTGACTGTCAATGTCAAGAGAGACAGGTCTTGTATCTCTTGAACTGGTCACAAAAGTTTCATTGACATGAGTATCACTGGGTCGTCTGAAGATCCTCACACTACGTCTACTCCTAAAGGAACTGAACAAAGTACTGCTTTCTTTTATTGTTGATGCTGTTTTCCTGATTTTTTGAGAGAGATCTACTTTCCCAAGTATTTATTGAAAGATCTTGAGGATGTACACGACTGTCTTGTCTTCTTGGTCTAGATCTTTTAGAAATGGCTGCTGCAGTGGGTATGTTTCTCATAGAAACATTGACATCTACAGGGACAACCACGGATTGTCGACCTCCATTAGTACACACAGTACTGCCCATGGCTCTCCTTTTCGCAGCTTTGAAAAATACTTCTGCAAAAGTAAATTAAGTGGGCGGACCTCAGTGAGGTTTAAAGTTCCGCTAATCAAGCAGTCAAGCAAGAAAGGAATTTAGTGAGCTGAAATAACTACGTATGCTCCTCTCTATTTGTCTGTATTTGGTATAAATAAGATGGAATATAGTTAGGCCTTTAACAAGCCATTACATTAGACTCTATTTAAACTATATTCATGTGTGTACAACTTCCATAAGTGGTTTCATTATTCGGAGGCAATGCTGCTTTGTATTGTTGTCACATAGTACAATGTTTTTAATTGGTTTCATATCAATTAAATTACAATATATTATACTTTGATCTTTAAACACATGAAATATAATAAAAAATAGTTATAGAAATCATCAAAGCAACACACTAACAGTAGATTTCCCTAGTATTAGTTAGATCTCTATTTATTAGGATAATATAGTATGATGGTCTATACTTATAGTAATACCAACTTTTTGATAAACCTTCCACTTTTAATCCTTTCATGATTTAGTGGGAGACAACTACTATGAATCTCATTATCTCCTATGTACTAGGTTACCACAACAATGGCTAGTGCTGAAGAAGAGAAGCAGCCGCAACCAGAACAGGTTCCCAGAAATCAAGAAGCCAAAGTTTACAGAAGCTGATGTTGATGAGAAAATGGCACATCCATATTTTGAGCTTTATCGTCATACTCTATTAAGGGGAGCAAACAGCGCCTCTCTGATTGCTCTCCTTTTTTGCTCCACCTATTTTGTATTTACGAGGAACACGAAATCCTCGTGAGATCATGTATTACACTGGTCGGGCATCTCTTTATGGAGTGGTAAGTATAAACAAAATGGACAAATGTTTTTCAGTATGAAATGGACAGATAGATGAATAAAGGTATAAATGGGTACTTACCAATGGATAGATAAAGTACATTGATGTGGTAAAAAATTTGGAGTTAATTTTTTAGTATCAGATTTATTACAAGCTGAAAATAAAAGGATAAATTGAAAACTTTTCAAACACTAAAAATCATGTTTATTACAACAGGTACTTGGGACAGCTTTAACTGCTCTCCTGACGTGGGCTAGGATAAGAAATGATACTAGAGATATGGGTCTTTGATCGTTCTTATCGACTTCGTTACAACAAGGACAAAATCATTTGGACTTTGTCACTTATGGAGTGGTTGGTAAGGCAATATAATATTAAGTAAAAATCACCATGGTTACATAAAATCAAAAGAAAAATCCTCATATAATCTGATTCATTGACAGCCAGTTGTTTAGTATACATCAGAATATCGTCATGGTAATGTCTATTATTGTTATTATTTATTATTAGGGACTGGTGCATTAGCTGGAGCATTGGCAACACCAGCTGTGAGAGGAACAGGTGCTCTCTATGGTAGTGCTCTGGGTTTGGTCTCTCAGTCTTTGTACATATGATGACAAAAGGCAAAGACTAATTCACTAGATACTAAGGAATATTTCAAGAGAAGACAATAGTTTAGCAATAGTATCTTTTCATATGTTGAGTTGGAAAAAACATTGAAATTATAAAAACTATACTAGTTTTGAAATAAAAGATTGTCAAAAAATGAATAAATGAGATTTAAATATATTGGTTGTACTTTCAAAGGAAAGAAACTAACATAGCTATATGTGTGTGTGGTGTGTGTGTGTGTGTGTGTGTGTTGTCATGTAAGTACTGACTTGAAGATCTTCAAGACAATAAAAACTAAAAGTGATCAAGTTAGTGATGTAAAATTTTGGCTGCTTGTCTTCTTATTTTTTAACTTTCTTTTCATAAGTTCCTTCATGTTTGTAGCCAGAAACATAACCTGAATGGTTACACAAGCTAGAGGGACTCATACCAGCACCTGAGTGGTTTAGGAATGAGAATCAGTGATGGTTGTGTAGTTTCAGTGTAACAGTATGAGGCAACTACATTATTGTAATTGGTTATAATTCATAGTGAATAGGAAATGTTACTATTAATAGCTTGTAACACTAGTATGTTACTATTAATAGTATAACATCACTATATAAAGGGTTAAATTAAGACATCCCTTGTACTATTGCTCCACCTATTCCCCAATCAAAAATTAAGCAGTCACTAGAGACACTAATCAGTGTTTACTAGATTAGAGTAATTGTGTTAAATAAACCTTTCTGAAGTGACTCTCTCCCAGCCAAACCCTTGCCTTTCCCAGACTCATCAAATCTCTCCTTATGTGTGCCAGTATATTTTGACGTGTCTGTCATTCTGTCTAATAATGGACTAATTTGTGGCTTCTAGAGAGAGAGAGAGAGACAGACAGTTACTAGTGTTACACAAACACCACCAGTTACTGAAACATCACATATGATAACACAACATTAGCTATATAGTGTACAACAACACACAATTAGTATTAATCATGTTACAAATGAAACTTATAAAAGCTGTATTAATAATCACGAGATAACAATCCCTATACTAACCATATTAGGATAAGTTAATAGAAAGTGGAATTCTATTTTGACAAGAAGCCATACATTACAATACTAAACAAAAACTGTACAATCTCTGTTAATGCTGTTTACAGAATGTTAGATATTCTGCTAAACAAACCGGAATTTCTTTCAGTAAATGGTTACATTACATATTGACTAACTCACCGTTACTCCATGGACTTGTGGTCCTTTGCCACTAGTCATTTTTGCTGTTAATTTCCCTACTCACTTGCATCTCCTGGATATTTCTTCTTTGCCATTAATGTGACAGCTTCATTAAATTCTGTATATGATATTTTGCGTTCTGTTTTACTGAAAATGATGAATTAGTCATGATCAAAGTTTAATAAGTTTTTAATATAAATCATCAAGCATTTAAAATGACATTAGTCTTAATAGCAATTAAGATCAGATTGAAATCATATCAAAATCAGAACAACTCACGCTTTTACTTTAGAGAAAATAATGTCTACATCAGTTGCAGTGAGGTTCTTGTCCAATATTTTTAAATCTCTGCACATTTTAGCGAATTTAGCATTATCCATCATTGGAGCTGCATCTTTACCGCCAAAACCACAGAAATCTTTAAAGACATCTTCCAAAGACTTCGATGGAGTAGCCATTATAAAATGCCTACTAAAGCCTCTTTGAATGATGGGTTAAGGTGTCAATCAAGGTAATATAGACTACCACGCCCATTTACAAATGGCCTACCAAAGTAATTCCACCCCTTAGTTTACTTAAAGAACAATTTTTGCATAAATGTGAATGCTATTTGTCATGGAGAGTAGTGAGGATGACAAACAGATGCAAGAATCTAGTGAAGAACATGAGGAAATAGACCAAGAGAAAAAGGGTATGGTAGAAACTGATGAGGTAGTGAAGAGTAAGAAGAAAAAAGAAGAAGGTGATGAGTCAAACAATGAAAGCATGAACTTGAGGATGATGAGAATGAGTCTGAGGATGCTGGTCTAGATAGTGATGATGAAGTGGGGGGCTAGAGGAAGTTCCTAAAGATGAGACAGAAGCTGAAAAACGAAAGAGATTACAGAGAAGAAAGAAGGAACGAAAGCAACGTTTTGAAAGAAATTGCAGAAATGGAAGAACAACTGAGAGTATTACGTGAACAAAATAAAGAGAAGAAACGAAACAAGAGAAGAATTAAAAGAAGAACAATAGACAGTCAATTTCCTGAAGGGGCGGGAGATAGAATGAGACATTTTGGTAGAATGAGAGCATTTGATTTTATGAGAGGAGGTGGACGAGAGATGGAATATCATCAAGATCGTTTGGAGCAAAAGCATCATAGGGAAAATGCACCTCGGTCAGTTTAATGGCTGTTCCTAGTTTAGAGCTTACAAATAATCTTTACACTAGGCCAAGTATTGATATTCACTAGTCTAGAGCTTACTAATGGTAGCTATCCTAGGTAACTGTGGTAAGTACTGATGTTCACTAGTCTAGAGCTTACTAATGGTAGCTATCCTAGGTCACTGTTGTAAGTACTGATGTTTGATGGTCTAGATCTACTCTTTTGGATGTAGAAATGATTATGAAAGTGACAGACACTATGGAAGAAGATTTAGGGATCCTAGACATGTAATGTTTGATAATCACAGTCTCAAGTTGGAATCTATGAGAGAGTTGGAAATGATGGAGTATCTTTATAGAAGAGAACATGAAGGATCTTCTAGATGGATGAGATTCACTAGACATATGATGCCAGGAGCTAGTAGCAGTAGTGAGACATCAGACAGTAAGGAAGATTTGTAACAGTAGTGGAAAATTTTCTATTAGAATGCTTACTCTGAGATTAAAAAAATGTCTTTAGTATAGAGGTGTCTTCAATGTAGATTTTGTATAATATACTTAAAGTATTAGTATGGGACTAGAACAAGTGTCCTCAATATAGAGGTTGTATAATACAATAAAGTATTAGTATGGGACTAGAAACAAGTGTCCTCAATATAGAGGTTGTATAATACACTAAAGTATTAGTATGGGACTAGAACAAGTGTCCTCAATATAGAAGTTGTATAATACACTAAGAATTAATTACTAGTTTTATACTATTAATATTAAAGTAATCAAAGTTAATTATAAATATTCTTCTCAAGATTCAGAAGAGGAGCGTCTGGAAGTTGGTATTCGTAATCGCAAGTACTTAAACATGAAAGAGCAAGATTTATCAACAGTTTTTGTGACCAAAAAGATGTTTAGTACAAAAGTATTATTAGGAGATTCATATACAGTTGGAAGATACTGTGAAATATGTGAAGAGATTAAAAATGACATCCCATTTTACAGTGCTATGGTATTAGTTGCAGCACAAAATCATACAAGTTCGTGTATGAGGATCTTATTAAAGAATGGTGTGCCTTTTTTTGTCTGTTTGTCAGTTTGTTTTTGTAGGTGCTAGGTCTAGTCGACCAGCTGGAACAGAGGACGACTGCAATAAGACCCCCATTGCATTTGCATGTGAACTCAATGATAAGGATTGTGTCGAAGTGTTGGTCAATTTTAGTAAGTTATAGACAAGAGAAAGGAAGACAATATTATCATATACTTAAAGATTTTTTTCATGCATAAGATTCTTACTTATTATTAGCAGCAAATTTCATGTCAGTTTGTTGTTCTTATTCTTTTTTTAACAGGCAAAAACAGAGAAAAAAGATGACAATGACAACACGCCATTGTTACTGGGCAATGCAACATGGAGCATGTGAAGAGATTGTAAGACTGGTCTTATCCAGACCAAAAATGAAACTCATTGAACATGTCAATAAACTTGTGAGTTTGTGCATAAAACAAAGCCTCAAAGTCTTCGTTGTTATATTCTAGGGATTTGGTTTGTTAAGTTTTCATGGCCTTTGGTTTAACAGAGATAATACACAACGCAGCAATGCTAAAGCTCTTCGCTATCTTTTTGGAATATGCAAAAGAACATGGAGAGGTCAGTAGTACTACTTACTTCTCATAGCATCTGAGCACTTGTGAACTATTGGGATCTCATAGCCTCATCAATGGCTCTTGTAACTACCCAATTGTAGCTGACCAGTAACTTCATTTGTCAATATAGTAATCTCTAAATATCACAGTGATCCAAGAATTAAATTTCCAGCCTTTTTTGTTTTATAATTGTAAAATGTTCTACCTTTTAGTCTTAAAAGCTATTCATTTCTTTATAGCTTGATGCTCTGATGAATCATCGTCATCCAGAAACCGGACGTCTACCACTTCATGAAGCTATTTATGTTGGAAATACAGAGAATTTGAAAATATTAATAGAGTTTTTGGTGCTGATGTTAATGCTCGACTGGATGATGCTGACTACAAATATAAAACACGTTGGACATTTAGCTGCACAATTTAGTAATGTAATGGCATTGAAGGCTCTTCTGGAAGGAGGTTAACTGAATACTTAGATGTTTTCAAATATAGTATCAGTTTCTCAAATTTGAAACTGTTTTCAGATTTTTCTTCTATTGCATAGGTGCAGCTCCAGATATCCAAGATTCTGATGGAAAATCAATTCTTCAATCTGCTTTAACAAATTACTATAGCTATGATGTTGAAACCAATGAGATGTTCAATTGTCTCTGCTTACTGGCAGAACATGGAGCAAACATCAATGCTCCTATCAATCCAACTAGTGGAACAACTCTTCTCCACTTTGCTTGCACTCGACCTAAACTAGCAGCCAAATTGGTAGAGTGTGGAGGAAACGTTTTTGTTACAAGATAATGCTGGCTCTTCAGCCTCTTAGCAATGCCGAAGGACGTTCTCTTGATTATCTATAGGAGGAAGCATGTAAGTACATGTGGTTGTATGTAATATCTACATGAATAAAAATAAAAAAATTAAAAATCACTGCATTATGCTGCACAATTGTCAGTGTGTTATTAGTAACTTATTCTTCTACTTTCCTTGACTATATTAAACTTCATATTGCCATAAATTTTTACACAGTATATGTATAGTTGATGTAATTTTCCTTCTAACAACAGTCCGAATGAAGACTTTATCTGAATGTTGTAAATGGACTATTCGCCAGAGTATGGGACACTATGGACCCATTGGATTTACAGTGCAAAAACTCCCATTACCAAAGCACCTGCAAGATTACATTGTTGCTATAGGCAATAATGATAAACAACCAGAATTGAGGACACAAAAAAAGAAACTGAAAGCAGTTCTGACATGATGGAACATTAAAACATACACTATTCATGTATATACTCAGCATATGTGTTAACCTTAATTAAGAAATTAATAAAGAAATTGATTAAAATGATAAATGTAAAGTTGATGATTGATCTGAAAAATACAGAGGACATTAGCATTTACAACAGTTAACAATTTTTCATAATATTGGTAAAGACTAATTTAAAGATATCTCTATTATGTACATGTGTTATCTGATCAGTTCATGATAGTCTGCAAAGAAACACAATATGTGGATGTGAGATTAATGATAATGCCTTTGTCTCTAGACTAGAAGTATACTTATATACATGGATGATGCATTATGTTGTCTGATCAGTTCACTGTTTATAACCTCCTACATAACCTGTAGATAGAGAAATAAAAAGAAGTAAATATTTTGATACTTAAGAACTCTGTAATTATTGCAGCAATTGTATAGTTTTGAATTTTATATAATGACAAGACCTAAATATTAATAATAGTGCAGACAGCTGTGATTTACAGCTGCTTTCCTACACTCTTATTGATCAATGACTGAAAAATGCTGTAAATGTTACTATAAATAGCATGGACTGAAATGAGAAGTTAGTAAACTATCATACCTTCACTTGTATCTATATCCCACTCTCTCCCAGACAAACCCTTGTCTTTCCCAGACTCATCAAATCTCTCCTTATGGCTACCAGTATATTTTGATGTGTCTGTCAGTCTGTCATCCACAGAGGGATCTACAGATTCCTAAAGAGAGAGAGAGACCGTATATATATACATATATATAAAGTAGTGGACCAGAATGTGGACTGAGAGCAGACCAAGGTGGCAAACTTAACATCTAATAGCATTAAGATGACATTATAGGCTTCCTACTGATTTTATTAAACACTTTGTTAATGAACAACAAGAGAAACCAGTTTGTAGCCTCATTAGCATAGTGGTAATAGTGTTAACATTGCACCTGTTGCTGTTGTTCACTGTAAATCTAGCCAGGTTCTTTACGGAAGTGTTTGTGTACATAGTCAATAAGAATGTAAAGTAAAACTGAGTTTTTTGAAAACCTAATAAGCAACAGTTTTTATAAAATGGATTTATTAGTTGTCTATTGTTTCCTCATTCAAACTTACCTTGGTTCCTATAGTCTTGGGTCCCTTTCCACTAGTTATTTGTCTTTCTAGTTCAGCCATTCCTTCAGTATCTCCAGGATATTTTTTTTCTGCTACTAGTTTGAGAGCCTTCAAAAATTGAGAGAGGTTATCTTGCGTTCTACTTTACTAAAAAATGGAATCAAATACAAATCAATTAGTACTTAAAAAGACATTTAATACAATTGAAATTGAGATCAGAATGAAATCATATCAAAATCACAACAACTCACCTCTTCACTTCAGGTCTATTAAAGATAATATCTACATCAGTTTCAGTGAGCTTCTTGTCTAATAATTTGAGATCTCTGAACATTTTAGCAAACTTAGCATTGTCCATCATTGGACCTGAATCTTTACTGCCAGCCCCAAAACTACAAAAAGATTCAAAGACTTCTTCCAAATCTGACTTTGAAGCCATCATGAAAAGAAACAGATTGTCCACACTTAGAGACTGCTACATGGATATGACATCACAACAGATGATGTCATTCATTAATGAGTTCTAATTTCTTACACATTCTTTTAATACAGTAAAGGTGTATAATGATCATGAACTGTGACTGAATAGATAGATAGTGTTTAATAGCATATGTGTTTACTAAAATGACATGATTTTCAAACTGAAAGGTTTAGGGAATAAAGATTATCCAGTCCTAAGACCTATTGCATCTAGGACTGCTGTATCCTATTAATACTCTATTAATGTATAACTATATATCTATCATTGTATTCTTCTCTAGTAATTTAACAACCATATCTCATCTCTATACTTATAATAATATATTATTGATAAATCAATAACTACATATCTCAGTTATAATTATAACAAATCATTACAAGTTACAATGTAATAGTACAATGATACAAGTTTTACTATTGTGGAAGAGAGATATTTTCTAATGGACGGAGGACACTCTCATCTTCTACTGATTTAGTTTTATTACGAAGGATACCCTTTGGAGTGCTTGGAGCCGATGACTCAGAGAGAACAGTTAAAGCTTCTTTACGTAACGACGTGAATTGTTGTAGGACTTGTGAGTACTGTTTCTCGTATGAACGTTCTCTTTCACACACTTTACGCTTCTGATATCTGAGATCTCGTTTAGCTTCTTTCCATTGAGATTGTAGAGTCTCAAGTTGTTTTTGAAAAGTAGCTTTCTCTCTCTTTGATTCGATCTATCTCCCGTTCCAACTTCTCTCTTTCCCGAATGGAATCATTTTTGAAATGCTGTAGTTCTTCATCTCCATTGTTAGTTTCAAATGATCAGATGATGCTTGTCTGTTTTCAGTTAACAATGAATCATAGGAACTCTTGTAGTTGGTAGTATTTTGACTCAGAACATTCAACTTCTTTAGCAAATGCAAGCTGGTTCTCTTCAAGTTCTTTGCGAAGCTGGGGTTCATTTCTTTCTCAGCCGATCTTAGCAATTCTGACTTTGTTTGCACATGTTTTGTAAGCTCAAGAAGCTGTGATTCGTTAGCGTTCAGTAATAGTTGTTAACTCATCATTACGGTTTTGTTGAGATTGGAGTTGATTTTGTAGTTCTTCGATAACACTCTCCAAGTCATTGTTCGCTTTTCGTTTTTGTTAACTTCAAGTTTAAAGGAGCTTGCCTCTCGTTTGCTGGCAGCCAATTGATCTTGGAGATCAGATAACTGATCACGAACAGTCTCGAGTTCATTCTCAAGTTTGACACGAGTTGGTTGACAATCTAGATGAAGAGTCTCAAGCTCAGTAATCTGAGCAGCAAGGCTTCAGTCTCAAACTCATACTGTCCAAGTTGTGTGCGAAGATCATCGGCCTCGGCCATAGTTGCGGCTAGTGATTGAGATATTTGATCAGTTGAGCTAAAAGAGTTGAGTTTTCTTTTGTTCAATAAAATCGTACGAAATTTGGGAGATCATTCAAAATTGATTCTTTCTCGTAAAGAACATCACCGGTGGCATCAAGCTTTCTCTGAAGTCAGTCATTTTTGTCTGATGCTGTTGACTAATGGATACTGACATATTGGACTGATTTGATGTTTCAATGAGACGAGCATCCAACTCAAAATTCATTGTTTCTTAATTCACAATTTTCATGCGTAATTGTGTTATCTCATTTTCAAGAGCTGTTTTTGTCTCGATGGCCAGTTGAGGTCCTTCTTGAGTGTTTTTGTTGTACTGCTTGGATAACAACAGTTCCTCTATTTAGTGGCTAACTCTTCACTGGTTGTAAGTTGTTGACATTTGACATTCTCTAATTCTTGCTGTACTTACCTACTTCATCTTCACTGACTCTAGAATCATGTTGATATTTTGAGATTGATGTCTTCAGATCCATAGCATGGGTCTGAGTCTCTTCGATAGTTTTTTTTAGCTGTTTGTTTTTCTAAAATTAACTCCTCATTTTTCTCAGAGAGATCTGTAAGTTTTGTTTGCAGAGCAACTATCTCTTCTGCAGCAGTCAAGGAAGCTCGCTTGACTTCATCAGCTTTCATCGTTGTGCATTTAAGAGCTGCACTTTAGACTGGAGTTCCTTATTTATTGTCTCGATATTTGTCTTCTCTTCTTCAATTTTAGATAAAGTATTTGTAAGATCATCCAACTGACATACCAAATCTTCCTTCTCTTTTTTAATCTCTTCTAATTTTATTTTGTACAGGGCTATAGTGTTTTCCTTTTGCATGCTGCTTTGTAGAGAGCTTGAACTACTGTCTTTGTAAGTCTCAAGCTCTTCTATCAGTTCGTCAAGTCTAGAGCGAGTGTTGACCAGTGCCTGTTCATTTTCCATCTTTTCAATTTTCAAGGACGATACTTGCGAGCGTAAATTTGTGACTGTGTCTTGAGTGAGTTGTAGTTTTGATTGGAGGTCGGTATTCTTCTGTAATAAGTCATCATGACGAGTCTGTATCTCTCAATTTCATGTGAAAGGGTGTCTGTTTCTTCTTTTTAATAATTCATGTCTTTTCTTTGATGACAATTCTTTGTCTTGATGAAGAAGGACGGTTTGTTTGGATCTGTTTATATTTTAACTCTATTTCCTCTTTCTCTGTTTTGAGTGGTGTCACACAGTGTTTGAAGATGGCCAGCGATTTCTCTGACTCTTTTAAATCCTTCTTGAGTTGTGACGATTTCTCAGATACCATCTGATAGTTAGCAAAGAGACAATCGTATTTTTGTTTAATTTACTGTTTTCATCCAAAAGTTGATCTATTTCTGTTTGCTCAGGCAAAAATTTTAATGGTGTCACTGGAGTTGATAAGGACCTGGGGATTTGTTCACTGTGATCTTTTCGAGCTAGCACCTGGTTTTCAAGTTTCTTGCAAAATTTACAAGGTTCTTCAAGTCTGGATGCTAATTCGACACATTTCTTCTCCAAACGTTTCATTTTCTTCTAATAGCATTCTCTCTTGTGCTTCAAGCTCTTCATTTCTGATTTCTAACTGACCATATCCCTGTTTGGTTTGAAGTAGTATTTGGTTGAGATTAGCAATCCGAGCACTCGAGTCGCACTAAAGTGCTCACGTTGAGATTCAAGATTGGAAATCATGTTAGATTTCTCTTTGAGTTCAGCCATTGTCATATGACATTTCTCCTCCATTTCCTCAAACCTAGCGATAAAATCCAAGGGTGAACTCTTTGAGTAATATACCCATATAACATTATTATTATAATATCATATGTGGATATTAAATATCTTTTAAAGTGCAGCCATTATGGCAGTTTACTAACAATACAAAGCATTACATGTCAGTCTACCAATAGAACTCACAGCTACAAGTATATATAGTCTGGTAAATGTGTATTAGTAATGTTTACTCATAACTTTGTAATGTCACAAGCAAAGAGTTAATATTTTAGTATCAATAACTTACTTAGAGTTGCTAGCTTTTAGTTGAGCTTGTAAATCTCGTACAGCTGATTTCAGCGGTCTTTCTCTTGCTTGTATTGAGCTTTGGTTTCATCTAAATCCATCTTTATCTCTTCTGCCATCCCTAGATAAAATTGAACAATGAGATTAGCTCACCAAGATAGCATTATCAATTACATGTCAACAATAACATTAGTCTACCTACTAAGATAATACTATCAAATACATATGCTACATACTGCATACAATTATAACTAAAATCTTATGTGAATAGAAAAGAACACTTATATTTTAAAGACCAATGTCACAAATGAAGGTAACAGGACAGTTGTCCTTTAATGGAATATCAATACATATTAATTATAAAGACTAGATCTAGAGGAGGCATTTTACTAGTACATATATAGTTAATGGACTTGTCCCATGTTGGACCTTCTGATCATCCTAATTAACCTTTTGCTTGATATTCAGCATCCTCAGCCTTTCCAACTCGTGTAGTAAATCTTTTACTTTTTTCTGACTCTCTTCACTTGTTGACTGAGTTGTTCCTTCAACTATTTGTGAGTTTCAGAGATTCGTCTCGACGATTCAATTCGTTTTCAATTACTGCTAGGCGTTTCCATAAGAGCTCTGTTGTCGTCTTCTAGACGTTTCTATCTCTCTTCTTATTAGTACCAGATGCCATGACAAACTGCAGTCTCCCTCCTTGATTTCAAACAACACGATTCACCTTTTAAAATAATGATGACGTCATCTGTAAACTAACCAATCAGATACGAGTTATCTACAGGATCTACTCACCACTTGGTATAAGATGGATTTACTGCCTACTATTGAAGATGATGACATAACAATTATAGAAGAAGAGTCTGACTCTGAAGATAAAAGAAGGTTAAAATATTTATTTGAGTGATTGGAATTTAATTTTAAACAGAAGCGACAAAAGTCAGATGATAAACCATTTGATCATGGGTTTGAATTTAAAATGGATGGAGGTGACATTCTTAAGTGGCAAATTGATGAAGCAATCGTGATGGCATCAAAAAAGAACAATGTAAGATACATACACACAGCATAGTCATGTACAGTCTTCTCTCTACAGAGCAGTGTTTACTACATCTATTGATGCCAAGATTGCTCGAGCAGGGAAACACGAAAATTAGAGGTACACATTGTCTGTTATCATTTAAGGTGTTTATTTTTTCTATAAATTAGAAAGAGAGGTTAAGACTGGAGAAGTCTCTGGAGCATGATAATAAAATCAGAAACAAATACACTGATATAAAGGAAAATAAATCTGAGCAAAAAAAATTATATAGAAACGATAGTAAGTGAACAAATGAACAAATGCCACAATAGGATACATAATGAATAGGTTATATATTATAATAAGTTGATAAGTGCATGTTCTATAGATTCAAGTGATACCAGTGAAGAGGAAGATAATGTTAGCATAGAAAATAATGGCATTCAAAAGGTATTCAAATGTATTAATAATATATTATTTATTATGATATGAAAAGGAAACGTTTTTCTCCAAGCACCTCCATTGGCAGTTGGTGTTGCTTTTACAGATATGAACTTGTCAAGACCATTATTAAAGGCAAGATGGTGGTAATCTGTGAACTAGCAGGATTTTGTTTAATTAGTAGGCTGTGACGTCATTAGGTTTTGCTACACCCACTCCAATACAGGCACAAACCATCCCATTAGCACTAATGGGAAAGGATATTTGTGGCTGTGCAGCAACTGGAACAGGTAAGTCACATGACAATCATGTGACATTACAGTATACCATTTAAGGAAAGACTGCAGCTTTTATGCTCCCTATCCTGGAGCGACTACTCTTTCGTCCAACTCGTAGAAGAATCATTCGAGTTTTAATTCTTCTTCCAACTCGAGAGCTTGCCATTCAAGTGAGGGGTTAAAAAAATGTAGTTATTTTACTTGTTTAAACTCTTGTCCTATTAAAAAGGTACACTCTGTTGGTAAAACATTGGCACAAAATACTAATATTGAGCTTTGCTTAGCAGCTGGTAAGAGTAACATTAGTTTTGGTTAAAGACATTTTGCTACTCCATATTGTCAGGTGGATTGGATCGAGCAAGGGTCAAGAGGTGCTTTGAGACAGTAACTGACATCGTTGTGGCAACCCCTGGTCGTTTAGTTGATCACTTACATAATACTCCCTCCTTTAGTTTACAAACTGTGGAAATATGGTATTGGATGAAGCTGACAGGTAAACAGTCTCATTCCCCAAACTGATGAGAACCAGTCTTGGTTGATACAAGAATCCATATTTGCTGTATATGGATTTTGATATTTGTCCATTGACTGAGCATCGATCCATTGACCCATTTGTTAAGTAGCTGTCCATTGTACTACTATTCATCCCTTGTACTTGCTGTTTGTCCATTAGGATGTTAGATGAACATTTTATGGACGAAATGAATGAGATCATTCGACTCTGTTCCGTGAGTCGACAAACTCTACTCTTTCAGCTACAATGACAGATGAGGTCATAATGATATCGTCTCTATAGTAACCTGATTAAAATATTTTGTAGGTGGAGGAGTTAATAAGATTGAGCTTACATGAACCTGTGAGAGTGTTTGTGGACAGTAACACGGATACTGCTGATAATTTATATCAAGAGTTTGTTCGTTATAAGAGCTAAAGGGAAGAGGATAGAGAAGCTATTGTGACTGGTAAGTAATGATCTAGCCACAATCTCTGGGGTCTGTAGTAAGTACTGATCTCACTAGTCTAGAGCTTACTAATGGTAGCTATCCTAGGTCACCTGTAGTAAGTACTGATGTTCACTAGTCTAGAGCTTACTAATGGTTAGCTATCCTAGGTCACTGTGGTAAGTAACTGATGTTTACTAGTCTAGAGCTTACTAATGGTAGCTATTCTAGGTCACTGTGGTAATTAATGATGTTTACTAGTCTAGAGCTTACTAATGGGTACTATCCTAGGTCACTGTACTAATTACTGATGTTAGTCTAAGCTTTTACTAAAAAAATGGTAGCTATCCTAGGTCACTGTACTAATTACTGATGTTTACTAGTCTAGAGCTTACTAATGGTAGCTATCCTAGGTCACTGTACTAATTACTGATGTTTATAGTCTAGAGCTTACTAATGGTAGCTATTCTAGGTCACTGTGGTAATTACTGATGTTTACTAGTCTAGAGCTTACTAATGGTAGCTATTCTAGGTCACTGTACTAATTACTGATGTTTACTAGTCTAGAGCTTACTAATGGTAGCTATCTAGGTCACTGTGGTAATTACTGATGTTTACTAGTCTAGAGCTTTACTAATGGTAGCTATTCTAGGCACTGTGGTAAGTACTGAGAACTTACTAATAGTATTCATTACCCCTTTAGCACTTGTCTGCGTACATTCAAAGATCATTGGTCTAGTCTTTCTCCGAAAAGAAACTAGCTCACAGATTAAGAATCATCTTAGGTTTGTTAGGTGTGAACTCTGCTGAACTTATGGAAGTCTTACACAACTCCAACGTCTTGAAGCTCTAAAGAACTTTAAGGAATCTAAGGTGGACGTTCTCTTAGCAACAGACTTAGCAGCTCGAGGACTTGATATTGATAATGGTTAGAACTGTTATTAATTACAGTATGCCTCCAACTTTAAAAACAATATATTCATCGAGTTGGACGTACTGCTAGAGCAGGAAAAAGTGGAAAGTAAATTAATATAATACTAATAAATAATATTAATATTATACTCATATTAATAAATTAATATTATATAATACTTATCTAGTGAACCTCTTAATAAACAAGAGTTTATAATAAGGTCCAGATCTCTCTATATTGAGGACACATGTTAAGAACACTGTAAGATCAAAGCAGTCACATAACTAACATCCTGGCAGTTTGTTTGATACGCTGAAGATACATTTAGACAAATCCCATTTAATTGCAGTGCATTATGGGACCTGGTAAACACTCGCTGAAATAGATACAAACTGGTTCCCAGAATTAGAGTATATACATTATTATTTTTTAATTTCCAGGTCGGTATCATTAGTGGGTGAAAAAGGTCGTAAGGTACTAAAAGAAGTAGTTAAACAGGCTAAATGTCCTTCGAAGAGTCGAGTGATTCCAACTGAAGTGATTGAGAAAATATAAGATGAAAATCAGTCTCTTCTCTGGAAAATGAAATAAAGGAGATCATGAAACAAGAAGAAGAGGAAGAGAAAAGAGGTTAGTTTAACTATAATTATGAGGAAAGATTAGTTAACTAGAACAATATGTTTAATATGAAGACATATTATCTCTATGACAACAGTTACTTTAACCTATTTTAATTATGTAACTCTAGCTATTAGAACAGATTAGTGTAACTGGTTATGGCAACAAGCTAGTTGAACCCCAGTTATGGATATGGGCTATTAATAAATTCTAATTCTGTTTGAGAAACCGTCTGATATTTTTAAGCATTATTATAATAGGCTATTAATAATTGTATTGTTATTAAATTGATGTAGCTTCGTGTGGCTGAAATGGAAATGAACAAAAGCTAAGAACATGGTTGTTCATCATGAGGATATCTATAGTCGACCAGCACGGGTCTGGTTTCAAGACAAGAAAACAGGAATTGGGAAAAAAGAAAAAACCGGTTTAAAACAAGTTTAATCTAAATTGTATAAAAACAATATTTTTTTTTTTTTGATTACAATTCAGTTGGCGAAGGGCTTCCAGACAATAAGAAAATGAAGACAGAGAAAAACTGTAAGTGATTGTCTTGGTTTGAGAGAGAACATTGAATTGATAAAAGATAGTCTTAAGTTGTAATGGCTGCCATTGTAGGGAAGAAGAGAAAAATGGCTGCTATACGAGAGATGGAATATGCTAAACGAGAGATCCAGACGGGCCAAAAAAGAACTCTAAATTATATGCTGTACCACAGAAATGAGCGAGAAAAGGAAGAGAGAGGAGAGGGAGAGAGAGAGAGAGGAGAGAGGGAGGAGGAGAGAGAGAGAGAGGAGAGAGAAGAGAGATGGAGAGAGAGATGAAGAGAGAGAGGAGAGAGGAGAGAGGAGATGAGAGAGAGAGAGATAACCTTATCATTATTTTTAGGTTTTAAGAGACCACAACCAGTCATTAAAGAAGTTAATTCAGATCACACAAGTGGGCGTGGTAATAAGTCTAAAAAACCAAAACATGCTCTCATAAAATCCAAGGTAACAAGTTTAAGTCAAAGAGAAGGTAAGTACATATGAACAGTAACTATTATCATTTCATATTATTTGTTGTCTTTCTAGATACAAGAGAAAATGATTCTACAATTAAACAAAATATACAAAAATAAAACCATTTAGGATTTTAAGGAGTACAAGAAAAGTTTTGACGTGTTATAATCTCCATCTGTAGATACAAACTATTTGAATATCTATTGTTTTTCAAATATATACATTTGAATAGCCTTCAATCAAAAGGAGATGGACTCATCATCTTTTCCTGTGCTATATAAATATCACCACTTGACCCAAACAATGATATAAAAGTACCAGCTGAAATCTATCTGGTAACGTTGAAATACAACCTTTTGTGCATCTGGACACTGATAGCTTTATTGCCTGTCAAATAACTTGCTTTTTTTACGTCGAAATTCATTTTGTTTGATGTTTGCTTACCAAGTACTCTTTTGAGAGCTTTCCATAAAATATATATAAGTCCATCTTCCTAACAGTAGCAATGGTGAATAACAATGACCTTTAGACCAACCAGGATTACACTCTGCAAAGAACTTTATATGAGGGTTTTTCATTTCCTCCTCGGTAATTGGTGCACGTGACATTTTAAGTTGCTCACTTCTCGTTTTAAAACAAATGTCTCTGGATTGTAATCTCATATTGTCCACGAACAGAGTCGGCAAATTCGTTGACAAGCTTTTTCTCAAAGTCAGGTGTCGGTGCATCATGGGTGGATAGAAATTGTGAAGTTTTCAGAGACCCAAATAACTCTTATAAACTGAACACTTTACACATTACATATACGGGGTGTGAGGATGATATAATATCTCCTTTAATATGTGGTAAAAAACTATGTAATAAAGAAGGGGGCCCCTTGATAATAATTTGTAAACAATGCCAGACCCATTTAATGACTGTGTATTGATGTCCAACTGCTCCTTTAGTTCCTTTGTCTAAGAGGAACATCCCACGTAACGATCCATCAAGTTTATCACGACAAATAATGACAAACTTATATGACAAAAGAACTCTCTGGAACTGTTCAACTGATATCTCAGAGTCTAACAGCTGAATACCAATACAAATAGCTCTTTTATCGAGATCGCTTATCTAATAGGACCGTTTTAACACACATAAGCGTGGAGTCTTAAATGATGATCACGTTACGACGATTCGAGTGACCTCCATACGCGACATTCCACAGCACGTAATGATCCCTTAAGAGACTGTATACCTTTAAAAGATATTTTATTAGTCTTTTGGTCAAGTAGAGCGCCAAAAATAAGAGAAAGGAGTTAGAACAAAACTAAGTATGCTCATCTTGCAAATAGGTGGAGCTCGTTTAATAACTATTTAATACCATTGACAGGCAGCCCACGCCCCATAATCAAACTAGCTCTTGTGATGTAGCTGCTACGAAAAACGCTCTTTATAGAGCGAGTTCTTTGACGAGAGCTTGTGTTACGGAATACCAGTGTTCCAACATGTCCAGAAGAGACTTCAGTCGCAATGTTTGACTGTGGATAATATGAATCCATGCATACGAGAACTAGAGTATGCGGTAGAGGGAAAGTGCCTTTAGAAGCGCTCAAGATACAAAATGAGTTGAAAAAAGTTCGTTATTACCTCTTGTTTTTATTATTTTTAATTATACATTTTTAATTCAATGATGTTTAAAATAGTAACTCTTTCTCTTTATGTTTGATTTACACACACACACACACACACACACACACACACACAGGGTATTGGTAACTATCCATTCAAACAATGTTGTCTTTGCTAATATTGGTGATTTCACACGCTAGGGTCAGCAACACTCACCTTTGTGAGACAACTAATAGGCCTATGTATCGATCCAACATTGATTGATAAAAAGATTTATCCATCAGATGTTACTGAGAGGGCTAGAGCAATTTTAGCAGATGTTGGTGGAGGGGAGTCTAGGAAGAGAGTTAAGATAAATTCATGGAAAATATACCACCATTGCAAAAACACCTGTTGTTTATTGTTAACCCTAAACTGCTATATTATGAATATTGTTTATAAACTAGAAAAACTGTTCTTATAAAAGTACTTGTGAATCTTATTCTCCTATATTATGGTCTAGTCATCTCACCATTTGTTCTTATAGGTTCCTATACTGACTCTCGCGGTGTTACTCTGATCAGGAAACATGCTGAGGAGTTTATTACTAAAAGAGATGGATTCAAAGCAGACTTTGAGAATATATATCTCGTCAATGGAGCTACTGATGGAATTAAAGTAATGAGATAGTTGCCATGACCACTGACATCATTATTGCTTCATATAGTCATCAATTAGTTGTGTTTAATGGAAAAAGAGAAGGCAGGTGTTATGATCCCCATACCACAATATCCTTTATATAGTGCTTACCATTGCTGAACTAAATGCTTATCCTGTAGGGGGAGAGAGAGAGAGGTGAGGGAGAGAGAGAGAGAGAGGAGAGAGAGAGAGAGAGAGAGAGAGAGAGGAGGAGAGAGAGAGAGAGAGAGAGAAGAGAGAGAGAATTTATCACTCACTTTCATTAATACAGATTAAATAGTTATCTTGATGAGGACAACAAGTGGGGCATCAAAATTGATGAGTTACAACGTGCATTAGATGAGTCCAAAAGTCACTGCCAACCTCGAATTATAGCAGTTATTAACCCAGGAAATCCACAGGTAGAATAGAAACTAGAATCACAACCATAATTAAGATGGATTCATAAATGTACTTTATTTAGGTCAGTATTTACCAAAGGAGAACATCAGAGATATTATAGAGTTTTGTCATAGAAACAGACTACTATTGTTAGCAGATGAGGTATAATAATATCATGTTGTCACATTGTATACTTGTACACCAATAGTCTGTCTGTCTGTGTTCTTCCTTTATATGTCAATTATGCATCCATCTTATTTTTCTTCCAGGTTTATCAGGAGAACATCTATGCCGAGGGCGCTGAGTTCAATTCATTCCGTAAAGTCTTGTTAGAGATGGGTCCTGAATATAACAACTTTCAACTGGTTTCATTTAACTCCACATCAAAGGATTCTTTGGAGAGTGAGTTGAAAAAAAGGGCAAAATTTGCACAAAAAATCACCAATATTTCCTACTACATGACCTTTGAGCATATCATATTCCAGTACTTCCTTAGTTATCTTACTGTGTCCAATGTCAACTTACATTATGATAATCACCTTGTTACTTTTTGTTAGATGTGGTATAAGAGGTGGTTATATGGAAATGATTGGGTTTGAGAAGGAACTCTTGGAACAAATATACAAACTCTGTTCCACCCGTTTGTGCGCCAATTCAGTGGGACAAGTAGTCACCGATGTGATGGTCAAACCACCACAACCTGGTGACCCTTCATATGAGTTGTTTGAAAAGGTCAGCAAAAAGATGTACATATTATATATGTATAATGTTGTACATGTATAATAGTACAATATGTTTATGTAAACAATAAACTATATAGCTATTCAAAAAGGACGTTATAGAAAAAGTAAATGTCTTACATATTATAAAGGAAGTTGTTTTTCTTTGTTGTATAGGAGAAACAAGAAATTCTAAGTTCGTATAAAACAAGAGCTGACATGATTTATGAAAGACTTAACAAAATTCCTGGCGTTACTTGCAATGAGGTCCAAGGTGCTATGTATGCTTTCCCTTGTATTGATATACCTGAAGCAGCTTGGGAGGATGCTAAGGTGAGACAAATGTTACCATAGTTACCATTGGTTACCATAGCTACCATATGTTTCAATAGCTAAGTTTGGATTATGTTAAGATCATCATAGTGATCTGTACATAATATGATAATCACTATGGCTACCATTAGTTTCAATTGCTATTATGTTAGATCATCATAGTGATCTGTACGTAATATGATAATCACTATGGCTACCATTAGTTTCAATTGCTATTAGTATTTTTAACAAGATACCTTTGTCTACACATTACAGAAAGAAGATCCCAACATGACAGTTGATAACCTATTACTGCCTCGAGTTCCTACGTCAAAAAGGTGTGTGTGTTGTTCCAGGAAGTGGTTTCGGACAGAGAGCTGGTACATGGCATTTCAGGTAAGGGCAAAAAGCACCCAAATTTTAGTGCTTTAATATACAATTCTGATGAATTAAATACTGTTTGAGGATTAGTAATATTTCTTTGTTGAACTGTAAGTAGTTGTAGATATATTTATGTATAGAGGATCATTTGTAATCTCAAATTTACAGGACAACTATACTGCCTACCTGTTACTGACTTGGATGCTTTGTTGACAAACTTTAAGACTTCCATACCAACTTCCTCAAAAAATATGGCCCTCCTGTGAGTAATTACATTGTGATTATTAAAGTTGTTAGTTTTTGGCAACTTTTATAATAATTTTTACAATGTCACTTATTTTATTTTAGTTGAATAAATAAATCGTTCTTATGCTGTGTTAGAAAATATTGTTAATATTGTTATTAGTTAATTAAATGTTTTATAACTTTTTTACATGTACTATATTTTTTGTATATATTTGAGATAATTTAGTTGCTCATTTTTTGGGATATTATAATATAATAATATATCACAGCTGCTGTAGTAATCATGTTAGTGTATTGTGCCCAATAATGAAAGTGCATTTTTTATTGACTTATAACACAAAAATTCATCAGTATCTTGAGATTTAGTAAGTTCTGATTTATCTGAAGTTAAAAAGAATCATCTTACCACAGTGACCTAGGATAGCTACCATTAGTAAAATCTAGACCATTAAACATCAGTACTTACCACAGTGACCTAGGATAGCTACCATTAGTAAGCTCTAGACTAGTAAACATCAGTATTTATCACAGTGACCTAAGATAGCTACCATTAGTAAGCTCTAGACTAGTGAACATCAGTATTTATCACAGTGACCTAAGATAGCTACCATTAGTAAGCTCTAGACTAGTGAACATCAGTATTTATCACAGTGACCTAAGATAGCTACCATTAGTAAGCTCTAGACTAGTGAACATCAGTATTTATCACAGTGACCTAGGATAGCTACCATTAGTAAGCTCTAGACTAGTGAACATCAGTATTTATCACAGTGACCTAAGATAGCTACCATTAGTAAGCTCTAGACTAGTGAACATCAGTATTTATCACAGTGACCTAAGATAGCTACCATTAGTAAGCTCTAGACTAGTGAACATCAGTACTGACATATATTCATACCTTGTGATGTAATAACAGAGTCTATATCAATTAGCATTTGGTGTAATTTTGTATTGCACAAGCTGAGATCTTAACTAGATACCACAAAAAGGCATATTAATCTATTCCATATACTTGTAATATAACTTACTCTAGTACAATTATATAACAAAGCCCAACTGCAGTGGCAGCGACTGTGATAGAAGAGAGTTCACCAGTTTGCAAACAGTGTGTAAAAATGGCCAACACCTTGTCTACAATGAAAAAGCATACAATGTAGTCAGTCATAATGAACTCATTAACTAGTCATTTCATGAAGCAATACAGAATTAAGAATTTAAGATAATAATTTTATTGATCCGGTTACCATTGGTTACTAATGCTGTTTTTAGTAGGTCCATAAAAGCAGAGATTTCTCAGTATGACAGCACATTTCTCACGTTCTGATTTATTTGTAAGTGAACTCCATATATCACAGAGAAGGTCAAGAGATCCAGATAATCTAAGCAGCAGTCCCTGACCATCTGCTGTAAAGGTAAGGTTGACTAATAGTCTCAACCAATGAGAAGTTAGCAAGGATGTAGAGGATCTTATCAAGTCTGTTTTAGGATTGAGAGATAAGAATAATGAAAGAAAGTTTGCCTGTAAGAGAAGAGAATAGACAGTTAGATAAAGTAGACAGAACACAGACCAATAGACAGACAAACAGACAGAGACTGAGAGTTAGGAAAACAAATGACCTTCTTAAAAGTAGTTTGGCATTCATGTGACACAACACAGTTGGTGAGTACAATAAATAACTCATCTAATACTTTTGCATGAGGACTACAAGTTTAGAGGAACTCTTCAAACTTGATATAGAGAGAGATGTTATTTTTAAGAGCTCTTGAAACAGACTATGTCCTTGTCTCATTTAGACACCAAAGCAACATGTGCTAGAAAGGAAGAAATTGATTATCACTGTCCAACCAATCCATCCATCCATCTATCCACCATCCATCCATCCATCCATCCATCCATCCATCCATCCATTCATTCACCTTCAGGACAGTGTGCTGACAATACAATTAATAATTGTAGACAAGATTTAAAGAGTACTTCATTAATAACAATAAGTGGCCAAAGAGCATGTATTACATTGACAAGACCTCCATTTATAGCAGAACACTATACAAAAAGAGACTATAATATCTTCAGTGAGAGGTGAGTATTCATCTGACTTTAATTGTGTATGTATTATGAAGAAGATTTTGTAAGAATTTGAAACATCTTGTAAGTTCTGCTGTTTCATTTGTAACCTGACAATGGATGAAGGGATTATGGATTTAAGATATGGACAGATAAAGTTTCAGTTTATTAACCAGTCCAGTTTATTAACCTTTATTTTTCCTTTGACACAATCTAATGACATTTTAGAATTAAGACTTTTAATTTTATTAATCATAGCCTCCAATAAACCAGCTAAAACAAAAAAAAAAACATTGTTTATATATAATATGAGATAATGAGAAATACTAACCTTTCATAACACATTCTTTAGCAGTGTTACTACTAGCTACTAACAGACAGAGAGCACTCCAAACAACGTCTCTAAAATTATCCTTTCCTCTGGTACTTAGTGAGTGACTCTCATAACATTTAACTAGCTCATTACACAGCGTAGTCCTGTATTATGTAACGCAATCACAGTAGTACTGCTACCTGTGTGTAATGGCGATTTGTTACAAAATAATACAGGGTTTTTTTCTAGTTCCATCAAGTAATAGTTGTAAGGATTCTGCCATTGTGTCCAGTACAGGTGAGTTTTTGTCACGTTGACTTGTAGGATGTAGTGTTGAGAGAAAGAAGTTGAACAAGGAGAGTGCATGAATAGCTAAGTCTTTAGTACATTTCGACAACTCTAAACTGTAACACAACAAATCTAGAGAAAAATGGAGGACTTAAACAATATGGCAAGTGAACTAACCACATACTAATATTTTTATTTTAAAGGCTTACTTGTATAGCTGTCCCAATGTTCAATGATAGAGGAGAGAACAGCCTCGCTATATCCATTACCTCCTAGAGCTCTCAAGAACTTGACAATTTGACAACAGAATATATCATAAACCTGATGACAATCTATGTTAAAGAAAATATACTAATCTTTATAGTAAATGACTTAACTACTACCAATATCTAACAAGAATAACATTGGACACAGTATATCTATTTTCCTTCCTTGTAAATTTACTGAAAATTCTAGGAAGATTAAACATTTCTATAGTGAATTTGAAAAGTGTCTTTAGTATTGAGGTGTTTTCAGTACAGAAGTCAAGTACTAGTGTGGGACTAGATCTCATAACAAGAGGGGGTGTCAAAGATTTTTCACTGCATTTGTTAGGTTTTGCTGTGTTCAACTGTAAATAGAAGAAAGTGAATTAAAACAATGTCCTTACGATGTGATATTAGTCTTCTACAGTCTAGTAATTTCAAACAGTTTGATGTAACCATTTCAATGTCTTCCTCACACTGCCACAGATCTCTCTCCTCTATAATACATATGTGTAACAATATAATAACTTGACTATAGAAGTCTATCCATACTGATATGATGTCCAATCTGTGTGTGAGAGAGAGAAAGAAAGAGAGAGAGAAAATCATAAATTTTAGCAAAGATTATCTCTCTTACCTAAGCCACGATGTGTGATGGAGAACCAAAATAAACTGTAACACTTTATCATTCAGTACTCTGAAAACATAACTTATAAATTATACTACATTATACACATCTTACTTGACTAAAAGATGGACAACGTCTCTTGTTTTGAGGTCCTCCTTTAAATATTTGCTTGGGAAGACACTCATACAAGCACTTATTAGCTGGCATATTGCTGACATCACTAATGGCTGACATTGGATATGTAAAGACTGGACTGATTCCTTAAGGTTTTGTACAATGTCTAATGTCATCTCTCCGGAACTAGTTTGAACCTCATCTGAAGATTTGTCATGGTAGGTAGTGGTAGTTGTACTTGATGAAGTAGTTTCTGAAACCAGTTTGATGCAACTTAAACTGGCATTGTTATCACTGTAAGGATTACCTCTTAAAAGCTTGTATATATCAAAACTGCATTCACTGGTTGAACTGGATTCTAAACTTGTTTAACTGGTTGCAAAGTGATCAGGTCATCCCAAAATGAGTGGAGACACTTGAGGAGATCTTGAAATATTTTTACCACCTCACATTCTTGAAGAATGATGTTAAGAGTAGACAATTTGAAATTATCACCAGACTATTTGAGATAGGAAGAAACAACTTAAATTACAACAAGAGAGTAGATTAATATGACTTTAAATTGAATGTATCTATTAATATCTTTTGTTACTCAAGATATTTTATAATAACATATTAAGATATATTTACTCTAATGTATAGAATTAGTCTTAAGACAATATACTTTATAGAATATTCATAATATATTTTGTTTAAGCTATTATCCAGTTGATTATATTGTTTTGTATTACCTTTATTGTTTTCTCATCTCCTGTCCCAAATCTCTCCAATAAATTGTTCTTATAACAAGTGAACAATACACTAACAAATACATTTATTGCCTATTGTAATAGAAAGTAACTATAGATTTGTTGCATGTGTGTGAGAGAGAAATGATACTTACCTGATGTCTAACCCAGCTGTATTCTTTGTAGTCTAGTCCAGTATCAAGACAGGCTCCTAAAAGACCATAGGTGTGCATATCTGTCCAAGAGGTAAGAACTATCTTGCAGGAATCAAGCTGAGAGCAAAGTGTAGAGAGAATAGTATAACCACTGCAACAAACCTTGAGAGAGAAAAAGAGAGAGAGGAAAGAGAGAGAGAGAGAGAGAGAGAGAGAGAGAGAGAGAGAGAGAGAGAGAGAGAGAGAGAGAGAGAGAGAGAGAGAGAGAGAGAGAGAGAAAGAGAGAGAGAGAGAGAGAGAGAGAGTTAACAAAATCTGCATGTATTACACTCACTTCAGTATCTCTATCATGGACTAAAGAATGAAGCCATGCAAGAGAGGGATCAGTAGGTGATAACCACATACTAATCCAATCCTATATGAAGGAAGAACAAATTACATGAGTTCTTCCCTCTCTCTCTCTCTGTTGTACCTTGCTTGTTTGTTGCTCATTAACAAAATATAGAAGATGAGCTAATTCAGTTGCTGCTAAACTGATCACTCTTTTTACTCATGAAAGAACTAAAAGAGGTACCTCTTTCAGAAATAAAGGACCACAATATCTGTAAACATCAACAAAAATAAGGTTAAATATCTTAATATGAAATGACATTGACTAACCTCTCTCAAGGTTGTCATGAGCTCTGTACATGCCTTGATCCAGTCTAGTCTTTGAGGAGTAGATAAACTAGTACATTTCCTATAAAAATAAAATCTTGTTCAATGACTTTATATCATCTCTATTACTTACTTTGTCTTTTGTGTGAGTTCCAATAGACATTGGAGGGATGTTTGGAGGACAGAAAGGTCATAATGTTCAGGAGATTTAACAACTAAGATTAGTTGATGGAGTATTTGTAAAAGAAGAAGAGAAGGTGGAGTCCACGAGTGAGATATGATTGTAGTAAAGAAATTTAATAGCGTCAGCTTTCTGAGAACAAATAAATAAATTGATTAGTGGAGGAGGAATGGATTGATAGATGAATGAATGGACAGCTGGATATATATAAATGGACAGCTGGATATATATAAATGGACACATACATAGATAAACCGGTTCATCTCTTACATGTTTTCCTGTTCCTTTCTTGATGCAAAACTCTCAAACAATTGTTTTAAAAGAGATAGACACATAGCCTCATCTTCCATTGTAATATTAACAAGCCACTTGATCTGATCTTGACCAATCAGATTACAGGAGTCACATGTTGTTAAAGAGAGAACCGTAACCAAACCATCCAAAACAGCAGACAATATTTTAATATCATTAGGACATTTAGGTTTTGTAATCAGCTGTGTTTGAAATGCAGTCTTCACATCAAAAGAAGTAGTACACAAAGAGCCTAATATATCACCTGATACAATGTTAGTGAACAATGAATGATGCTTTAAAGAATGAAGAAGACAGAAGAGCTTGAGTTGACTCATAGCCATAAGGATATCATCAAATGATTTTGACTTATTTAAAGCTTCTAGACTTTGTACTAATGCCATTGAAGGTAGAGTATAAATAATACACTGAAGATCAAATAGAATTTCCTTCTTTTCATCTACTGTCAGGTTCTTGCCAAATTTTAGTTGATCGCCCATTAAAATTAAATCAATCTCTTCAATTTTATATGGGATTTTATCAAGACCACCAACAATAGCAGTCACATAACTAGTCCAGAGTCTATGACGTACAGGTTTAGAAGTAAGAAACGATGGAGCTATAAACGAAGACATGGACTGAACAGTAGAGAATGATTCCACTGAAAATGGCAAATAAAGACTAAAAATAAAGAGACAAAAACAATAATATTATAAACAATAAAACATGTCAACTGAACTGTTGTAGCAATCTCTCTTGTACTTTGACCCCAGTACCATTAGGAGGACTATTGAACTGGAATATTAAAGAGAAGACAAGTAGAGCTAACAATTGAGAGAACTGTTCAACTAATGTACTATCTGGTTGATAAATTAAAGAGCCTAGAAAGAGATAACTATTATAAATCTATTTATATGCTTATCTGTCCTTCCCTCCATCCATCTATCTATCTGTCCGAAACATCTGTCCATTACATTTTATGAGTTTCAGAAGAAATGGAGTATCCAAGTGTAGTGTTCTTCTTACAGTCTCATTTCGAGAACAAGTAACTGTAGACACAACAAACAAGGACTCAGTAAAGATACATTATCAACACTAGATCTCTCAATAATCTTCGTCTGTTTTCTTTCATGATTTGAATGAGAATGAAGTATATCTTGTAAGAGAGTTAGAAGTCCTTCTTTAATTGCTACTTCATGAAGAGAGCAATCTGTGTGTAGAGATTTAAAATAATATGTATACTGCTTGGTACAGTGTACCTTGTAAGATTACAGTGAGTTGTTCTAATGCAGACATTTTCAGGATGATGTCCATTGTTTTTGATTGAAGTACTGATATTAACTTAACAATATCATCACGCTAAAACAAAAAAAGAATTGACTTGTTAAAAATAAAATTGTTTTCTTAGAATTTACTTTAAAATTAGAGGAATTCTTAATAGCTGGGACAAACATGTGTGTTTGAGGTGGCATCAAATGATCTGATGTGATGGTAGAAGAGATGAGAAGATTATGAAAGGTATCAGCAGATTTTTGCGACAAGAGAAGAGTTTTATTTGAGCTGTCCTCCTCCTCAGTTAACATGATCTTAGATAATTCAATAAATGATTTGATTCTAATTCTGTGAAAACAAAGATGTTAGGCATTATTCATTCTTAGAACTACAGACTAACTTACTCTGATGATTTAGAGTACATCATTCGTAATAGAGAAGAAACTCGTACATGTAGTGGGGTGTGGTCAAGTAACACAAAACCACACCCATCATTTTAACATTAATAGAAGCACAACACTACAAAACATAAGAATAAATTTAGTTAAACTTAAAGATTGCTCTGAATTAAGAATAACCTCTATATTGAGGACACTTGTACTAGTCCTATACTAATAATTTAGTGTATTATACAACCTCTATAATTGAGGACACTTGTTCTAGTCCCATACTAATACTTTAGTGTATTATACAACCTCTATATTGAGGACACTTGTTCTAGTTCCATACTAATACTTTAGTATATTATACAACCTCTATATTGAGGACACTTGTACTAGTCCCATACTAATACTTTAGTGTATTATACAACCTCTATATTAAGGACACTTGTACTAGTCCTATACTAATAATTTAGTGTATTATACAACCTCTATAATTGAGGACACTTGTTCTAGTCCCATACTAATACTTTAGTGTATTATACAACCTCTATATTGAGGACACTTGTTCTAGTTCCATACTAATACTTTAGTATATTATACAACCTCTATATTGAGGACACTTGTACTAGTCCCATACTAATACTTTAGTGTATTATACAACCTCTATATTAAGGACACTTGTACTAGTCCTATACTAATAATTTAGTGTATTATACAACCTCTATAATTGAGGACACTTGTTCTAGTCCCATACTAATACTTTAGTGTATTATACAACCTCTATATTGAGGACACTTGTTCTAGTTCCATACTAATACTTTAGTATATTATACAACCTCTATATTGAGGACACTTGTACTAGTCCCATACTAATACTTTAGTGTATTATACAACCTCTATATTAAGGACACTTGTACTAGTCCTATACTAATAATTTAGTGTATTATACAACCTCTATAATTGAGGACACTTGTTCTAGTCCCATACTAATACTTTAGTGTATTATACAACCTCTATATTGAGGACACTTGTTCTAGTTCCATACTAATACTTTAGTATATTATACAACCTCTATATTGAGGACACTTGTACTAGTCCCATACTAATACTTTAGTGTATTATACAACCTCTATATTAAGGACACTTGTACTAGTCCTATACTAATAATTTAGTGTATTATACAACCTCTATAATTGAGGACACTTGTTCTAGTCCCATACTAATACTTTAGTGTATTATACAACCTCTATATTGAGGACACTTGTTCTAGTTCCATACTAATACTTTAGTATATTATACAACCTCTATATTGAGGACACTTGTACTAGTCCCATACTAATACTTTAGTGTATTATACAACCTCTATATTGAGGACACTTGTTCTAGTCCCATACTAATACTTTAGTGTATTATACAGCCTCTATATTGAGGACACTTGTTCTAGTCTCATACTAATACTTTAGTGTATTATACAACCTCTATATTGAGGACACTTGTTCTAGTCCCATACTAATACTTTAGTGTATTATACAACCTCTATATTGAGGACACTTGTTCTAGTTCCATACTAATACTTTAGTATATTATACAACCTCTATATTGAGGACACTTGTACTAGTCCCATACTAATACTTTAGTGTATTATACAACCTCTATATTAAGGACACTTGTACTAGTCCTATACTAATAATTTAGTGTATTATACAACCTCTATAATTGAGGACACTTGTTCTAGTCCCATACTAATACTTTAGTGTATTATACAACCTCTATATTGAGGACACTTGTTCTAGTTCCATACTAATACTTTAGTATATTATACAACCTCTATATTGAGGACACTTGTACTAGTCCCATACTAATACTTTAGTGTATTATACAACCTCTATATTGAGGACACTTGTTCTAGTCCCATACTAATACTTTAGTGTATTATACAGCCTCTATATTGAGGACACTTGTTCTAGTCTCATACTAATACTTTAGTGTATTATACAACCTCTATATTGAGGACACTTGTTCTAGTCCCATACTAATACTTTAGTGTATTATACAACCTCTATATTGAGGACACTTGTTCTAGTCCCATACTAATACTTTAGTGTATTATACAACCTCTATATTGAGGACACTTGTTCTAGTCTCATACTAATACTTTAGTGTATTATACAACCTCTATATTGAGGACACTTGTTCTAGTCCCATACTAATACTTTAGTGTATTATACAGCCTCTATATTGAGGACACTTGGTTCTAGTCCCATACTAATACTTTAGTGTATTATACAACCTCTATATTGAGAGCAGCTCTATACTAAAGTTGTCAAGTCAGGTTTCAGTGTATATACAGTTCCCATCCTCCTTTCTCTCATATTTCCTTTTCTAACCTCAACATATGGCAGTGTGTCCATTAAAGTAGTCCATTGTGAGTTCCAGACACACAAATCTGTTAGCATCTTGTTAATAACGCAAGAAAAAAGGGTGTGTGTCACTGATCTTAATTCATCACTTGAAGAGATAAGATCTTTAGACAGTTGAGAGAGAATTGATGCAGAAATTACTCGAGTTAAAGACGAAGAGTGAGCAATCTCCTCATCTTTATATTGATTTTCTATGAAGACCTAAGGAACATAAGAGATAATTTTCAAGAGGTATGTACACAAAAGTGAAAACAGGTTGATAAAAGGAAATAGTTTGCACATACAGGCAGGCTCATAGAGGATTATGAATATCATTGTAACTGTTCATACTATAACAAACCCATAAGCACTTGTCTGTGGTATCTGCTATATAAACAGATATCTTTTCACTATTATCTCAAGACTGTACTCACTAGGATCATTTCTATAGTATATGTCTTTCCTACTTACGACCTAAGTAGCAACGAACACAAACCATGATGATGAGGTGTAGTTTCCTCCTCTGAGCGTGAAGTAGGTCTCAGGTGAGTCTCCATTTATAAGGAGCAGGACCTGAGACATTGAGGAGTGTTCATTTGTCCTCCTTTGTGAGAGGACAAGGAGGGGGAGGAAACATCCAGAGTGGTTTTTAATACTATTTATTTACAAAAATAAGAGAATGGAGGGGAGTTGGGATGAACCCTACCAAGCTGAAGATTAATGCATGATATGATTACTGCTAGAGACCATTTCATAGTTACAGAGATGTTTTAGACTATAATCATGAAAGATGCATTCATGTATGAGACCAGAGTATATCATGAAAGCTGCATTCATGGTATGTGTTACATATATTGTGTCTATACATATACCTTCATAGTGGAGTACGTAGCAATGCGGACTTGTATGTTGTTGTCATGACTCACTAATTGTAACAGAATATTCTGACATTTCGACATCATAACAGCATCACATTTTTCTGAACAAAGTCTACAGTGAAAGAACAATAGTTGAATGTCTAAACCCACATTGGTTGGGGTCTAAAGGTCAAAGTTTATTAGGGAACTAGATATTCTAGGATACATTCTTTATTTAATAAATATTACATGTTGTCTTCAGACTTACTGTCTAGAACATTGCTGCACAATATTCCTTACAACTCTCTTCTCTACATCTCCCCAACTGAAATGGAGTCCTAGCAGACATCCCTCAGCAATCAATAACTGTTCAGAGGATTCATCATAAACAGCTATAGAGTTATAACTGTAGAGTTGATTGAATGAATTGTAAAAAGCCTTCTCTTTCTTGTAGAGCTAATGAAAAGAAAAACAAACTCAACTATGCAAGCACACTTAGAAATTTGAAAAAATAGTTCACCAAATAATTACAGAAAATAAATCAATAAAATAAAGGTTGTTCCTTGTTGTAGTCCTTAGTTTGATTGACTGGCTATAAGTGTGGCAAAGATGAACCAAAACAATCAGAGCAGCTGGCAGACATTGACAAGAGTCAACAACTGAATATGAAATACTAGTTATTAGTAGTTATTAGTTATCCATGAAGCTAGTGCTCTAACTAAGATGGCTACTCCTGCTGAAATAACATGAACTATATAACATAGTAAAGCTATTATTGTTGGAGTTCTTTTTTTACTCGACAAGTTATAAATATTAAAGTGACCTATCATGTGACCAGTCAGAAGGTATCTAAGGGCATACTCCTTCAATTTCTTGTAATAAGTTTACGTAAACAATCTATAATCTAGCTCAGCTATGAAGTTATGTAAACTAATGCAAGACCCGAAACTCTCAGTTTATAAAAGACAGCTGCTTAGGTGACTACATATCCGTCATTAAGGACATCTTCATCCTGACAACTATCATGGATTTATTACTCAATGGAAGTGACAATCATACTAATGATTGTCATGAAGGACCAACCAGTCACAAAACACTCCAAATTGTCGTACTAATTCGCAGTGGAGTAGCTGGTGTATCATTTATCATGTCAGTTATCGCCTGCTTGCTCATTATAACAAGACAATACTCTAGAACTTTGGGTTATAAGCTGGGTACTTCGACAATTAAGTGGTTATTCCTTTATCTTCTTATAACATCTATTCTTTATTCCCTGGCCTGTGTATTCCAATTTGTAGTGATATTATTGGACAGTTCTAAAAACCAAATGCTCCCTCTTGTCAAATAAATGGTTTCTTCACTATTTTCTTCAACTGGACATTTACTTTAATGTCATTTTGTGTTACACTTCATCTTCTGATTTATTCAATCATGCATGGCAACATTGACAAGAGGAATACATGGCTGAAGCGATTTGAAGTCTTTTATCTGATTTTCACTTTTTTTTTTTTGGTCCTTTTCTCTTTGTCTTTTGGCCATTTCTTCATGGATACTATGGATTGGATGGGACTTGGTGCTTTATTCATAGTACATCAGGTAATTGTATTACTGATATTATTGGTGTAATTGAGCAGCTGTTTGTTTATATGGTATGTATGGAAGATCTTACTAACATTGTTTGCTTTAATAATGCTTGTATTTATAACTTGTCGAATTATTCGAATGAAAAAAAGAAGTCCAACAATAATAGCTTTACTATGTTATATAGTTCTTCATGTTATTTCAGCAGGAATAGCTATCTTAGTGAGAGCACTAGCTTCATGGATTACTAATGACTACATCCTACCTTTAGGCATTTTGTACTCTGTTGTTGACCCTTGTCAATGTCTGGCTGCTGCTCTGATTGTTTTTGTCCATCTTTGCTGCACTCGTAGCCAACCAGAGACTCAAGATGAGAAAACTCATTTGATTACACCAAGTGAAATAACAAAAGAATGACTGGATCTGATTGTGTGCTTATTGCAAAGTTTTAAACTATCTCCAGTTTTTGTTTAATTTTCTGTCCTCTTATAAAAAGTACTTAAATGTTTTTAAAATATAAAGTGTGAATACTAATGTAAATTATGAACTGATAGTTCATTATGATCATAGGACAACATTAAGTAATTAAGTTGACAAATAATTAAGTTGATATGTTAAAGTGCATGTCTCAAATAGTAAGGCGACATTTTTTAATGCATTGACATATTCTATAATAAATGTGCGAAAATAAATATGAGAATAATGCATACAAAAAAGGATTGTATAATCTATAGATTTTAGTGACTGCTTTGTCCCCCATTGTAACCATTAGTAAGATTACCATTGCCATTGAGTAATGAGTCTATGACAGTTATCAAGTCAAAGGTGTCAGATAACACTAAGCTGTCTTTTAACTGAAAGTTGCAGATCTTGCATTAGTTTGCATAGCTTCATAGCTGATGTAAACTTGTTATGACAGATTGAAGGAGTGTGCCTAGATATCATCTGACTGGTCACATGATGAAACAGTAGATTACTACATAAGTACATTCATCCACAGCTGTATACATGAAAAATTTTCCAGCTGAAAAGTTTTCCACTATATAATTCTCCATAAAAGCCTAAACTAGGACAATATTTTTATATGCATTATTCTCGTATTTTTTTTTAATAAAAATTAATCAACCAATATATTAGTAATATCTGAATAATATAATATTAGTTACTTTTTGAATGTTTTAAAATGTAAATTATGTACATTATTGTAATTTATGTACTGATAGTTTGGTTTTGATCATAGCACATTACTTAAAATAAGGTGATCTGTTAAAGTGTCTCAAATAGTAAGGCTGTATATTTTTAATGTGTTTTTGACATACACATTCTCTATACATTGTAAAAATTGATCAATTGATTTACCAGTAAATGCATGGCTGGTTATAAATGCTGCAAGTAGGAAAATTGTTTAATGTAAGTACTTTTTGAAAAGAGGACAAAAAAAACTAGAGGTAGTTTAAAACTTTACAGTAAGTACACAAACATATCCAATCATTCTATTGTTTTTTCATGATCACTTGGAGTCATCAAATGAGCTGTCTCCTCATCTTGAGCCTGCGGTTGGCTACAAGTGCGGCAAAGATGGACAAAAACAACCAGAGCAGCTGCCAGACTTTGACAAGGGTCAACAACTGAATATGAAATGCCTAAAGGTAGGATGTAGTCATTAGTAATCCATGTAGCTAGTGCTCTCACTAAGATAGCTATTCCTGTTGAAATAACATGAAGAACTATATAACATAGTAAAGCTATTATTGTTGGACTTCTTCTTTTCATTCGAATAATTCGACAAGTTATAACTACAACCATTATTAAAGCAAACAATGTCAGCAAGATCTTCCATACATACCATATAAACAGCTGCTCAATTACACCAATAACATCAGTAGTACAATTATTTGACATACTATGAATAAAGCACCAAGTCCCATCCAATCCATAATATCCATGAAGAAATGGCCAAAAGACAAAGAGAAAAGGACCAAAAAACGTGAGAATCAGATAAAAGACTTCAAATCGCTTCAGACATCTTTCCTTCTTAGCCATTACACCTTTCATACATGAACAAGGATAGAGAAGTGTTATCAAATATAATACAATACATACAAAAAGTCATCAACATGAGTGTCCAGTTAAACCAAAGAGTAAAGAAACTAGTCACTTGACAAGAGACAGCATCTTTCCTTGTCCTGTTAGAGGTATAGTCTGGTAAGACCAACCACTGAAATAAACAAGCCAAGGAATAAAGAATTGATGTTATGAGAAGATAAATGAATAGTCTCTCAGTTGTTCCAGAGCTTAGTTGACAACGGAAAGGCCTAGAGCACTGTCCATGCCAAAAAACTGTTTGATGAGAAGTAGAAGAGCAATAACTGACAAGATTAATGAGAGACCAGCTATACTGCTTCGAATTGATATGATTATTTCCAAAGTTTTAAGACGTGTTGGTCCTTCATGACAGTCATCAGTATAGTTGCCATTGTCAATAAGACTGTGCAACTCCATGTTGAAGGAAGTTGTAATTTGTGGGTGGATGAGTGGGAGGGTTATCAATGGCTGTGTAAACTACCTGGTCTGGCTACTATCCAAAGTGAAACAAAATCAAATTAGCCAGTTGAGTTTCTTTAGTGAAATCATGTAGATTAAGCATATAATAAGAACATGATTGCGAAATAAAACTGAGCCCCACTATTATGTAAAGAATATTGTTGTATTACAGACCCTGAGACCCATATATTAGCAAGCCTTTTTTTAGTTTGGAATCCACAATTGTCATGTGACATCATCATCATAGATCACATGACTGTACTATACATTACATGCATACAACATGCAACTTAAATATTTTAAGATACTTAATAATCTTTCAGTTACACTGTAAAACAGGTACTGGATAATAGTAAATATTACAATGGAAATTCTGTTTAATGTCTCATTAACTAGACAAAAGTTTCATGGATGTTAGGCTGTAGTTACTTTGCTGTGATATTGTGTGTAAGGGCTTGTGCTATGAAATAAGTCATCCCTATATACCACAAACATGAACTATACAAGTCCATAGTAATTAGTAATCACAACAACATATGTTGTTCAATGTATTTTTAAGGATGCATGCAACCTACAGTGACTACAAATCAGTCAAAATAGTTAATCTATTTTAACAGTGATAAACTGTTGCCAAATTACATTTATTACAATATTGAAACCACTTGTAAATATAACATTGAATATATATACACTTACACTATTGAAACCACTTGTAAAGGCACTCTTATATTTAGGACATACATCTCCTTGTCCCATATTAATACTTTAATTTTCTTTCAATAATTTATGTTAAGGATAGTTTCATATGATCTTAAATAAAAGTGTCCTCTATATGAATAGATTACACTTTATGTTTTTAATATCATATTAAATTTAAAGAAATACTTGTTTTTCATATGAAGATTAATCACAGCAACATTTTCTGGTGTTACTAGTTTTATCTTGTACTTAAGTATAATTCACTTAAGATTAATATGATGGCAAATTGAAGTACATATATGAATCCATAGTAACAAGCATCTTATTTTTAAAGAGTAAAAAATAAATCATTACTGTTTATATAGCTACATAGCCACTAATTTCATAACACATTAGTAATCAAATAGTATTAAATTTACATTTTACATATGCAACCCATATAACCATGTATTGGTTAAACCAACTATTCAATATTTACAGTGCATTCTCTATACTGTAACAATTGGTTGGTTAATTCACCAGTATAATGGCCGCTTATATATGCTGCATGTTGGATAATTATTTGATGTACAAACTTTGAAAAGAAGACAAAATTTTAACAAAAAATAGACCTAGATCTAGAGGTAGTTTAAAACTTTACGGTAAATACACAATCATGTCTGGTGTTTTTTCACTTGAAGACACCAAATAAGCTGTCTCCTCATCTTGAGCTGTGGTTGGCTACAAGTGCAGCAAAGATGGACAAAAAACAATCAGAGCAGCTGCCAGACTTTGACAAGGGTCAACAGCTGAATATAAAATGCCTAAAGGTAGTATGTAGTCATTAGTAAATCCATGTAGCTAGTGCTCTCACTAAGATGGCTATTCCTGTTGAAATAACATGAAGAACTATATAACATAGTAAAGCTATTATTGTTGGACTTCTTTTTTTCATTTGAATAATTCGATAAGTTATAACTACAACCATTATTAAAGCAAACAATGTCAGCAAGATCTTCCATACATACCATATTAACAGCTGTTCAATTACACCAATAATATCAGTAGTACAATTACTTGACATACTATGTATAAAGCACCAAGTCCCATCCAATCCATAATATCCATGAAGAAATGGCCAAAAGACAAACAGAAAAGGACCAAAAAAGTGAGAATCAGATAGAAGACTTCAAATCGCTTCAGACATCTTTCTTTCTTAGCCTTTTCACCTTTCATACATGAACAAGGATAGAGAAGTGTTATCAAATATAATACAATACAAAAAGCCATCAACATGAGTGTCCAGTTAAACCAAAGAGTAAAGAAACTAGTCACTTGACAAGAGACAGCATCTTTCCTTGTCCTATTAGAGGTATAGTTGGTAAGACCAACCACTGAAACAAACAAGCCAAGGAATAAAGAATAGAGGTTGTGAGAAGATAAATGAATAGTCTCTCAGTTGGTCTAGAGATTAGTTGACAACGGAAAGGCCTAGAGCACTGTCCATGCCAAAAGTATTTGATGAGAAGTAGAAGGGCAATAACTGACAAGATGAATGAGAGACCAGCTATACTGCTTCGAATTGATACGATTATTTCCAAAGTTTTAAGACGTGTTGGTCCTTCATGACAGTCATTAGTATAGCTGTCATTGTCAATAAGACTGTGCAATTCCATGTTGAAGGAAGTTGTAATTTGTGGTTGGATGAGTGGGAGGGTTATCAATGGCTGATTGGTCTGGCTACTATCCAAAGTGAAAGAACATTAAATCAGACAGTTGAGTTTCTTTAGTGTGAATATTTTGGCAAGCCTTTTAGTTTGGAACCCACAATTGGTCATGTGACATCATCATAGATCACATGACTGTACTATACATTACAACATGCAACTTAAATATTTTAAGATACTTAAAGTTACAGTGTAAAACAGGTACTGGATAATAGTAAATATTACAATGGGAATTCTGTTTATGTCTCATTAACTAGACAAAAGTTTCATGGATGTTAAGCTGCAGTTGTTTTGCTGTGATATTATGTGTAAGGGCTGTTGCTATCATTCCTATATACCACAAACATGAACCATACAAGTCCATAGTAATTAGTAATCACAACAACATATGTTGTTCAATGTATTTTTAAGAATGCATGCAACCTAGAACTGACTACAAATCAGTCAAAATAGTTAATCTATTTTAACAGTGATAAAACTGTTGACAAATTGCATACTTACAATATTGAAAACCACTTGTAAAGGACACTCTTATTTATATTTATGGCATACATCTCCTTGTCCCATATTAATACTTTAATGTTTCTTTCAATAATTTATGTTAAGGACAGTTTCATATGATCTTAAATAAAAGTGTCCTCTATATGAACAGGTTGTACTTTAGATTACCTGAAGTGATATAGGGTCAGTGATCTCGAGATAAGGAGCAAGTATTGACATAAGGAGATCATTAGTAAGATTAATTACAGGGTGAGTAATTAATTCCCTCATTAAGGAACAGATTTCTGGAGACAATTGTTGTATCTATAACAGACATAAAGAGAGTTGTCATACTCGTTTTTGTATACCAGTTTGACAGGATTATACTGTCCACGAAGACATGCATTTATTTTATATCAGGCTTGACAAGTGTATTATGCCTGTTTTCTCACTAATTCAGCAGGTTTACCATACCAGACTAAATATACCTGTTTGACAGGATTATGTAAGTACTTGTTTTAAATACAAATCTTACAGATTACAAATTAATTTAACTTGTTTTATATACTAGTTTATCAGGACTACCTGTTTAACAGGAACACTAGCATGAAGTAACAGACCAAACCAATGAGCTATGGTCACTGAGAGTGAGCACAGTAATCTCAATAATTTATGTGGTACAACACCACTTTCTCTAGCTCTTCTTAGCTTTGAGAGACAAGTAGTCAGAGATGATACTAGTACATCAAGACATTGAGATACCTAACAATAGGAAATTAAAGAGTTGTTATTGGACTGTTGGGAATGCTACTGCAAGTAATAAGTGTAGACTAGTGAACTTACTACAGTAACCAAGGATAGCTACCATTGGTGACCTAGGATAGCTACCATTAATAAGTTCTAGACTAGTAAACATCAGTAAGAAATTTCTATAGTAACCAAGGATTAGCTACATTAGTAAGCTCTAGACTAGTGAACATCAGTACTTACCACAGTGACCTAGGATAGCTACATTAGTAAGCTCTAGACTAGTGAACATCAATATTTACCACAGTGACCTAGGATAGCTAAGCTCTAGACTAGTGAATATCAGTACTTACTACAGTGACCTAGGATAGCTACCATTAATAAGTTCTAGACTAGTAAACATCATTAATTACCACAGTGACATCCATTACTAAGCACTAGACCAAGCACCTAACATTAAAAGGTCAGTGTACTTGAAATATGTATAGCTATTATATTGCTAACTTTTGCTTGTTCAGTTTCCGATATCCTCCTTTGACTATACTCATCAAAATAACTTGTAAGTAACCAAGAAACAGATATGAACAACTCAATACATTTCTCACTTAGAGAAAATAATCCAATAGTGTTACCATGGCAACTTGACCTGGAAACTAGCCAGGGAAGATGTCGATCAATCGAGACCATCAAGAGATTAACAACCAAAGAAAGAGACATTTGACAAAATGTGACTACATTGAGCTGTTGAGCTTTGAGGCGAATGAGTAAATCATGTGAAAGAACTTCCAAATCTGCTGATGGTGCAGATATTTGGCATTGTTCTGAGGTCAGTGTTAATTTATCTCGTACAGAGAAAGTAAGAGGATCATTTGATTTCTGAAATGAGCGTTTCAATTTGTTTGTGAACTGAAGTAAACACTGTAAGAGTATTGATTCATAAACTAAGTCTGAGGAGGTTGATCTTTGTAGCTGTTCTAATCGTGTAAAGATTGCCTAAAAGAGAAATAAATTGTTAGATAGTAAGCATACATGTATTATGATTTAATAAGACCAGTTAATTCATAATAAAATAGGAGTGCCAGTGTATGATTAACTTAGGCTTTTCTAACCTGAAGAACAGCTGGTCTTTGTAGAAATAGTTGAGGAGGAAAATCATTTAATAAAACATTTTCTACAAAGGAACATGTTGTTATAAAACAACTTGTATCATCTGACTCCAATCTATGAGCAGTGGTTGTTAAAATGTGATGATCCACTGTTGATATCTGTAACCATGGAAACAATTCTCTCTCTCTATACCATTCTCATTTGAAGTAGTCATGTGAGTATTGTCCAACTGTTGTCCAGACTCAGATGATATAGTAAAAGAGTGGGTGGAGTTAGTTGGCATGGTCACTGAAAGAATCTGGTCATTGTCAGCAAAAACTTGCTGTGAGTCCTGTAGTGGTAAGTGGGTGTGGCTAAGGGCAGGGCTTGAGTCATAGTTATTAAATGTGTCACATGAATGAGAACTTAGTGTACGAGTCTCTGTCTGAGTCGAGTCACAAGTTGTAGTATGAGATTTGAGTATGGAAGGAGGTAATTTTAACAGATTTTCTAATATTTGGTCTATAGTCTCTTGACAGGAAGGATCGACGTGAGATCTTAATTGAGATAGAAACTCCACCCCTCCTACTTCCACTAGAGTAAGAGCAGCTGCTTCAAACTACAGTAAAAGTAGAGATCCATTTATCTGGTGTATGTTCTTCCCCTTTCATTAACATAATAGCTATCCATCCACCCATTCATCTATCCATCTATTTATCAATTCATGTGTTCATCCATTCATTCATCTATTTATCCATTTAGCCATCCATCTGTCCATTCATCCATCCGCCTAACTATACCAGTGATAATTCAGTCAGTAGTTCCAATACTTGATGTTCATAGTTCCATTCATCAAAATTAAAACCATTCCATGAGATGAATCAAAAAATTACGCTCATGAATAATATCAGCAAAGGAGATAATATTATTGTTCAGTTTAAATTTGATGCTCTTCAATGCACGAGATCTAACATCTAGTAATGGATGATCTATAAAGAAGAAGAGTAAGCTATTATCTGTTGACATTGTACTTACTGATTTTATTCAGTAGCTCCCTCATACTACTTGATGAATCTTCTTTTCCATCTTCAGCAGTATCACTTCTTACTGCTGCAAGTTCTTCCATTATCTTTCAGTTTTGTTTCCCTCCCATTTAATTTACCCGCTACTTGTTAATGCGCATGCGTCAAAAATTAACCCCTTGTTGCGTCACCCACGTGGTGAATTATGGAACTTCCTAGCTCTGATATTCTCTCTTCTCTCCTTTCAGGAGATATTGTTAAACTCTGGGATCATCAAGAAGTAAAGTGAAGCCGTTTCTTCCATTTATATGTAAAGCAGTATTCGATCATGCTCCTCCCATCATCCCGGGCCAAGATGCTATCTGGTCACAATATCAAAAAGCCCTTCACTCTTTATTATATGAATTTGAGGTAGTAAATCGTTTGAAAAAATATTTACAGCTGGATTTTGCTGAGCTTAGACATGACGCATTAAAAGAACAACAACTTATAAAAAAACTTGATCCAGATGAAAGACAGAGTAAAAGAGACAGTTCTTTAGTATCCAATATGGAGAATATGGTTACAGTAGAGTTTGAACGAGGCTGTGTAAAGAGACGATTTCGTTTAGTTTTGAGCGAAACACTTCGAATTATGAGTCAGGTATTAAATGATAATAATTTACATACAATGAAATGTCTGTCATATGTTATATTGAAGTGTCCACCATTTTATATAATATAACTGTTTGTCTCTTATATTAAATTTATTAGTAGTAGATAATATAAATTGTAGAAGATAAGAGAAATATTATCTTTTTAGAACGAGTTGCCTTTTCAGTTAGAGCAATCAGACTTGTTTGAATGCCAGATTTATCTTAGTGAAATGGCGCATATCCTATGTATTGCAGCTATAGGTAAGTAGAACAGAACAGAGTGGTAAGCTATTTATTTCTATTTATTGTCTACTAGAAATACCAAGTCTGTTACCTCTAACACAACTGTCTGAGAGTTTGTTAAGAGTTAAAAATGGGTCTTATTTGATATGTTGCTTGCTAGCAAATTTACCTCATTGCTATAACAAAGGTGATTGATGTAGTGTATGGATTATAAAATTTGAATCTCTCCCTCTCTCTCTCTCTCTCTCTCTCAGTTGTCACTTCACTGGTAATCAATGGAGAATCATTAGATGAAATATCGCTAGCAGGTCGTTTGAGATCTAGCACTTTAAGAGACTTAGTTTCTCTACGTCCCAGTCAAGCTTCATATATACAGTGGTTGGCCTATACTCATCAGAAACTACCTACCTTAATGATATTCATTGCTTTGGATGGAGAACAGGAACAGAGAAATAGTGAGGCAGTGGGTGGAGCCAAAGGAGGCGGAGTCCTATCATTAATAAGTGACATTGTAATACATGGAGATAAAACAATGAAATCGTGGTTTGCCCAATACATGAAACTTATGCAACAAAAGGTAGACCAGCTGTCCATTTAAATGATTTATGTGTCCATTATATTTTTAATCTTTTAATCTTAGTGTTTTTGTTGTCTATTCATTAAATAATTCATCCATTTATCAATCCATTCATCCATTTATCAATCCATTCATCCATCTATCAATCCATTCATCCATTTATCAATCCATTCATCCATCTATCAATCCATTCATCCATTTATCAATCCATTCATCCATCTATTAATCCATTCATCCATCTATCAATCCATTCATCCATTTATCATCCATTCGTCCATCTATCTGTGTCTTTGCTAGTATCGTCGTCATCGTAACTCTGCAGTGACAGCACTCAGAAAATACCTCATGAAGAAATTAGTCCACTTTATTAACCACACCCACAAATCCACACCTCCTATAGACACTGCGAGTGCCATGGAAATAGAAATTGTTAGCAGAGGAAGTGCTACTGGGGAGGAGAGGGAGGGGGTGGAAGAGGAGGAAGAGGAAGACGAGAGGATGGACACTATGACATTGGAACTTGTTGATCAGATGGAGATTGAGATAAGTGAGATGGAGGAGGAGACTGGTGAGGAAGAAGGTGTAGGTGACAATCGAATTGAAGAAAAGACGAAAGTGATTGAAATAAAGCTATCAGAGGAAACAGTGAGTCTAAATTTATTCACTTTAATTATCTCTCTCTTTCTCAGGAAACTACTCATCGTCGTAGACACTCTTCCTTTGCAATGGAACAAGTTGACTTTCCTCCTATATCTCTCTCACGTCAACTCACTGATGATACAATTGTAGAACTGACCCAACTACTTCATGTTTGCTGTGGCCTTAAAGTAAAGAGATTATATGTTAACATATAACATGTTACTATAATATGTTAACATGTAACATGTTACTATAATATGTTAACATGTAACATGTTACTATAATATGTTAACATGTAACATGTTACTATAATATGTTAACATGTAACATGTTACTATAATATGTTAACATGTAACATGTTACTATAATATGTTAACATGTAACATGTTACTATAATATGTTAACATGTAACATGTTACTATAATATGTTAACATGTAACATGTTACTATAATATGTTAACATGTAACATGTTACTATAATATGTTAACATGTAACATGTTACTATAATATGTTTACATGTAACATGTTACTATAATATGTTTACATGTAACATGTTACTATAATATGTTTACATGTAACATGTTACTATAATATGTTAACATGTAACATGTTACTATAATATGTTTACATGTAACATGTTCACATATAATATGATACCTGTTTACATGTACATTTAACATGTTTACATGTAATATATTTACATGTATTGTCTTTTAGATTGAAGTTCACATGTATTTAACTAATGAGGAGACCTCTGCCTTATTACATCTTATTACATGTACATGTCCCCCGTTCACATCTGCTGGTGTTCAATTTATTGAAGTAGCACTATCTCTGCTCCTTGCTTGTCCATTCCTAATTAGGTGAGTTGAAAAAATACATTAATTAATAGTTAATTTTAAAAAAGCCCACCTTAATTCTTATTTCAATTGTTTGCATTTTCACTCTCTTTCTGTTTTTGTTCCCATACATCTCTCAGTTCTGAAGAAGGGGAACAAGCTGTTGTAAGATGGTTGAACTGGTTACTGGACAACCTTGCTGAATTTGAGAAGTAAGAGAGTTTATTTGAGAGACTCCCCTGTCTTAATTAATGTATAATTGATACTTCATAGATCATTGCCAGGAGAGTGTTGCTATGGTGAAATGCTGTTACTAATAGTGATTCATTTACAAGAGAAACAACTTAAACAGATTGAAAAAACTCATTTCTTCAGTCTTGGGAATGAAGACTGTGGTAAGGAATGGAGTAGAATAGGAACGAGAATTGAATGGTATGAAGACTGTGGAATGGAGTGTTATTGGAATGGGATTGAAAACATAGCAGTATAGGAATGTGGATTAATTGTTGTCATTATAAATGTATTTATTATATAGAATTCTCTTGGATCAGGACATTTCTCAACTGTAAAGAAATTGTTTCTTAATGTCTTCAAAGAAAGTGTAAGTCAATTATATAAACTAATGTAACACTATAAAACATGACATACAATGTTGTATTCAATAGGTGGTATGTTCACATGCTGTTAGTGTTCCGCCTACTCCAGCTCTAAATGGTCACATGACTGGATACCTTCCCATACATTGTGTACATCAATTAATGCGTTCAAAGTCCTTCAGGAAGCATGGCGTCTCAGTCAAGGTTAATGAAGCTATTCCTGGTTCCTGATATTCACTAGTCTAGAGCTTACTAATGATAGCTATCCTAGGTCAATGTGGTAAATACTGATGTTCACTAGTCTAGAGCTTACTAATGGTAGCTATCCTAGGTCACTGTGGTAAATACTGATGTTCACTAGTCTAGAGCTTACTAATGGTAGCTATCCTAGGTCACTGTGGTAAGTACTGATGTTCACTCTAGATAGGACTGGGTGTACAAACAATTAAATACTGTGTTACTGAGCCACTCCATCCCATCTTGCTATCCCACTTATCGAAGAGTGATGTTCAGGCTGTTCTTCTTGGCTGTCTCTCCTCATCCCGTACTCCAAAAGACACTCCACCACCATGACTGTTGTCGAAGGTATGAATGTTCGCTTGTTTACTCCAAAAGTGAATGGACCAAAATAATTTAATATTTTTCGTATACAGAAACTCCTTTTACAGCTGAAGAGGTACTCAATGTTTTTGATCATGAAGCCACACCCACTGGACAAAACTTGTCATCTCAAATATTAATTTTATATTATGTATTATTCTATCAGGACACATATCTCGGAAATTTGAAACAACTATGTAAGTAGATGGATGAGTAAAAGGATAGATGATGGACATCTAGATAGAAGGATGGATTAATCTATATAGAACATATCTATAAAAATCCTTACAATTTGTATTTTTGTTCTAGTGATGTTCTCAACTGTTAATGGTACAGCTGGTGGTACACTCTCTCCCAAGGCTTATAGTCCTAATATATTGTTACAATTACCAGTGAAGAGATTGTTACAACATGTATCAACTCACCAGGTCAGTATGGTTGCTATGACAACACTATATTGCCTCCAAGCATGGAATGACTTACTGTTATTATGTCTCTCTCAAACACACACTCACAATCAGGAAGCTTATCGGACTATATATTCTTCTCTACTTCGTTTAATAATCTCTCATTTTCCATACCTTTGTCTTCCAGAGGACTGGATAAAACAAGACATGCTTCATCAAGGTACCTAAATTATTGACCACACCCATAATATCTGCCATTTTGGTCATTATTATAACATGTATTTGCATATGTTCATATATTTTGTACATGTATAGGTCCTAATCCTAAGACAATTTTAAAACTCTCACCAGATCAAGTTACTGTAGAAGCAGCTCAGTCTAGTAAGTATATTCTCTTTGTCTAAGTCTATATACTATCCAGTAAAAGTTTGTATAACTTTGTATATTTTCTCTCATACATAGCTCTTGATGAACTGGGCTCTAATCCTTCCAAAGCATTTTTAATGTTATCTCACCTTTCGTGTCTTCCAACGTCCTCACTTATCTCATATACCACTGTGCTTACATCTACATTGTGTCATCTTCTACATGATAATGTCAGCAAAAGATTACAGCAGCTGTACTTGTCATTGTGGACGAGACTTAACTCAATTATATCACAAAGGTGAGAATATTAAATTGTGTTTGTTTTAATAAATAAAATAAATGTAAAAATAAATATCTGATTGATTTTGATGTCATTTACAACAAATTTTATAAATATTCATATTTGTACACATGTAAAAGTTCAGACTTCAGAGTGCTAGATACTATAATTTTAACCCTTATAAAATTTACATGTACAGTATTTTTATGTTAAATTATTCATAGGTTGTGGGTGGAGACAGTTAATGCCCTTCGGCCTGCCAATCAAAAGACACACCCACCTTATACCCATCAAAATCTCGTGAAGATCCATTAATTGTGTTAAGATGTGATACTCGTGTTTTCAGGTATATGGGAGAGACTGATTCTCATAAATTGAAGTTTGTTATTTTATTACAGATGTCCTGCAGTCTTTGAAATCCTTTTAAGAATTTTAGCAGCTTACTCATCAGCTTCTCGTGTGTGGCTATTAGAACACGCCCACATTCTTAATTGTACAACCATAGCAATGCCTGAAACATCTTCAGGTATTCAATTCCTAGTCTCACTCCCATACTGTCCAGTCTTATTCCCATACTGTATGTTCTAATCTCATACCATGCCGTCTCACTCCCATATTGTACATTCTCAATACAATATTGTCTAGTCTGAATCACATCTTATTCCTATACCACCCGTTCTCAATTTTCAAACTATGTTAGCCTCACTCCCATACCATCCAGTCTCAGTCCCATAACATTCATTCCAATCCCATACTATTTCCTTATTCCAAAACAATCCAGTCTTACTCATTCCTATACTACCATTACTTTTCAGTGTATTCACTCTAATCCCCAATAATTCATACTCTAGGTCAACAATTAAATGGGCAAGAGAGGGAGGAGCTCAGAATTGCACTAACAGCTGCTCAAGAGAGTAGCATGATACAGTTATTATTAGAAATATGTCTACCTAATGAACAAGATAAAAAAGTAAGAGATCAATAAATTTGAAATGTTAATGATGAGTTTGTCTGTCACATAGGATGCAGCTGTTTTTGGTCCTCTGTTAACATCACTTCGAGAAATTCAATGTTTAGTTTGTTCATATCTTCATCAGGTTTGTACAGAGAGAGAGTAATAATGTTGTCATTATGATCACAGGTTTTCATTTCTGAACCCAGTATGGTCAAACTAATTCATTTTCAAGGCTATCCTCCACAACTGTTACCATTAATGGTGTCTGGTGTTCCATCAATGCATATTGTGATGGACTTTATGTCTGAATTCCTGGCTCAACCTCAGCTAGAAAAAACAGGTTAGACAAGTGAATTAGTCTAAATAGTTTATCTCTCTCTCAGGTGTTTGCAGTTCAATTAGCAGCCTATGTCACAAACCAATACCCACTTCCTGAATCCCTGGGTGTGATCAGAGATATTTTCAAACGTCTCCATCGATTTACAGAAGAGATTCCATCTGAGAAACATCACGAAGTTTTCATACCTCTTTTACCCTTTGTCACCCTTTTCTGTGAAAAACATTTCCTCCATTGAGTGTGGAAGCAACTGACTTTCTTCTTCATTTATGCAGGATTTGTCTAGTCACTGAGACAGCCTCACAAAAAGATAGCTTGCCAATCAAATTAGGGACCTCTCTTGCAAAAGACTGCTATGCCCTCAGAACAGCCAACTGACGATGTGGATAATTCTGCTCCAGACCCAGAATCAATAAATTCTGCAGACCCTCTGTTTGCTATGGAAGCTAAACTAACCAAATTAAAGAAACTAAGTTTATCAGAAGCTGCAGAGTTGACATTTAATGAACTAATAAAAAATGTTGTATTGAAAGTTAGTGGGAAAAGATAGTGGGAAAAAGAACTTTATTTTTAATATTTTAATAATAAATAATAATAATTCTAAATTTGTGGTAGTTGGGTGATGAAAATCTATTAATCTATGCACTTATAAAAGTGGGCATTTGTCCAGCTGGATTTGTTTGTATATCAAAAAGAAATGAAAATGAAAGTACATAAATAAAGTGAAAATTCCCACTTCATAAGTAGCTAATGTAAACAAATAATAGAATTGATCTTTTGAGTTAATCATAATTATATTTAATTATGATTGTTATATTAATAACAATGAAAATTACATAAAATATGAGTGGTGAGAGATGGTGGAATTAATTGGCGTTTCAGCTGCTGCCTGTCAGCCATAACTGTTGTCAACCTGTCAACAGATACATATGCTAAATTGAATAATACTTTTAGTATATAAAAAATTAGAGTACATGATGCATATTAATTATTGTAATTATTTTATAATCATGGACTAAATTGTATAAGTGTCTGTTCTGTTACCAACACTTACTAAAGTCACAAAGAAATGCAAACTATCTACTAATCCAAGTGAAGTTTCCCTTCTCTCATCATCTCGACATCCTCCTGCTCTGCCCATTATAACACAAACAGAACCTATATTATATAGTTTATAATTATTTTGATATTAAAAATGCATAAAATCTGATAATACATTAGTGTTCAAGATTATACTGATAAAATTATACCTAGTTCTTAATGGATTAGTATCAGTTCACATTGTTACAAACATGATAGATAGACAATGTAGTGACAGATAGAAATATGTGTCTTATTGTCAGTTTATTTTTACTATGATTTTATCACGCATTCTTTTGTCCAATGAACTGAGCATGCTCAGTTTAACAAGCTGCTTTAATAGCGCCAGTTTTAGTAAACTGAGCATGCTCAGTTCAACAAACCGCTAAAGTGACGCTCCTAAAAATACTGTGCATTAGTTGACCACCTCATTTCTGCAAGATGACTATGCCTGTTGGACCAGTGCTACTGCAGGAACCGAAGAAGAAGACGACAGCTGTGCTGCTCCGTCGCTTATCATCCATTGTCTGTATCCAGTCAAGCTAATACTTTCCTTCAATTCTTGTTCACCTCTAATGCAGAAAACGTTACAGTCAACTCGAGGGCAACGACAAAAAATACGCTTTGTTCCAGGACGTACACAAGCAAAAGAGACAGAGAAAGTATTCAGGTCAGAGTAAACGTACGCCATGTAGATATTTTATAGCTTTGTTTGGCCCAGACAGTTGCTGTCGTTTCACATACTTATAGCCTCTTCTCGCTACTTTCTTATAACTTGAGACTCTTTGATCTGTTGAGGCTGCCTAATTCTATAGTATATTATCAAAGTTTAGTTCTACCTCAGTTTAAGTCAGTATTCAGTTGGCCATGCAGTATAGCACCGATCCGAGGTAGTGTGCTGTTATATTGATCAGATGTATTCAGAGTATAGAGAGGATTTTGCTGTCCTAAACACAGCTAAAATGGCTTGTGCAAATCTCTCCCAGATAGATAGGTTGTAAGTAACTTTTCATGAATGCTATAGCTGACAATAAGCATGGAGCTTTTAAGTTAGAAGGTCCTGGTAGCTAGCTGACAAGCTGAGTAGCTGTATTTCACATTGAGAACCAGATTTGAAGCCTGGAATATATAAGCACTTGGATAGAATATGAAGCTTACTCATACCAGCAGTTTCGATATAGCAGGCTAGCTTTCTTCTTGGTTGTAGCTTATAACCACAGTCTACCTAATGAGAAGTCATCTTGTTAACTATAATTATTAGCGGAGCCTCCCTGCTAAGTACATGAACTCTGTGGGTCCGATAGTCTAAGTATAGAACATGTTCACAACCCTATTGTAATGTTTTGGTGTAATACATGTCGACTGAATAACTAGAGTACAAGTCCTGTATGTATTAATAATTGTAGTTTGTGCAAGCTTTTGAGACCACCTTTTTAAAGCAATCTTTAATTTAATGACAGACACTTGCATAATTTTTTAGATGACTTGTCACTTTGGTCTTATATTGTACCATCATATCATATAGAAGCTAAATCATTGCAATGTCTAATGATCCAAGTCTTGTTGTGTTCAGTGACCATTATACTATCTGTTGTTGTGTTATATAAAGTAAGTGTTATAACTATTGTGGTCAACATAGCATGTATGTGGCTTATCCTTTGTTAATCTATTTACATACACACACCTTTTGGTAATCCTATCACAGTATGACATCTACATATCCCAACCTTTTGTAAGTCCTATAACATGTACATCAGACACACTTGTAAATAAACCTAGTCCTGTGGACATGTACATATACCAAACCTTTTGACATATTCATACATAAATACCACCTATACTTATTACACAAACTAGCCCTGTGATATGCACCTATATAAACCTTTCGACATATTCATACACAAATGTCTTCTTACTAATTCTGTGGGACATTCTCTTACAATATGGTATAACCTAGTCTCTGACATGTACAGGTACATGTTTGAATGTCTAATTACACATGCCACATAATGTCCTATTATACAACCCAATACATACAAATGTTTTAATACCCAACCTCTTGTAATACAATACAACCTAGCCCTGTGACAATATCTATATACAAACCTATACAACCACATAATCTTATGTAACCTAGCCCTGTGACATGTATGTACACAAAACATTTTGGCACATTTATACATAAATATCATACCACATTATGTCCTATGATACAACCTAGTCCTGTGACACACACATACAAATCTTTTGACATATTTATACACAAATATCTTGTTACTCCTACTGCATTTTGTCCCTATGATACAATGTAGTCCTGTGACACACACATATACAACAAATCTTTTGACATATTTATGTACAAATAGCTTGTTACTCATACCACATTTTGTCCTGTGCTACAACCTAGTCCTGTGACATGCACACACAAAACCTTTTGTGACAATTATGATGTAATTTAATCATGTGACATGTTCTTATCTCGTAATGTCCTACAATATGGTATAAACTCACCCTCTGACATGTACATGTATGAACATCTTGTACAACCATATAATATCTTATTATTTCAATTTAATATGTACAAACGTCTCAACACCAACAACCTCCTGTAACCTAGCCCTGTATCATGTACATACACTGCTAACATTTCAACATGTTCATACACAATGTCTTGTTACTCAAACCACATTATGTCCTATGATACAACCTATTCGGGTGACATGTACATATAAACCTATTTATACCTAATAGCACACGAGACATTCCTTGTGTAATATTATTATAACATGGTAGTCATCAACGTTGTGAATTCATTAATATTTGTTATCTGTATTTTGTATAAATTCCGTTTTCTAACAAACCTTTTGGACCTCATACACTAAAACTATAATACTTTTGTAAATCTCCTATTCACACTAAGTCTACTAGTGTCTACAATTTTACTGGTAGAATCTAATTTGGTTCTTGTTACTTACTGTTCAATGTAGCTCCTGTGTTGATCTCTTGTTGCCATCTACTGTGACTGTTATTATTATACTAGTTCTATCTTGTGTTTATATCTCCTGTGACTGTTAACACTCTTATACTTGATCTGACATATTTAGTTCTCTATGTTATCTTTAACATCCATCTCCTGCAGCTGTTCTATAACACTTTGTATTGCGTTATATTATTGTCTGTACTCTACATTCATTAGATTTTCAGTACTTTGTAGACTAAAGATGTTCTATTGTTTTCTTGATATATCTTACATATTTTATAGTCTTGTAGTGTATGACCCACAGTGTTCATGTACTGTAATACTTCCTCTTCCTCTTGCTATTCTTGTTCCTATTGTCTTGTTTTGTTTGTTGTATATTATTCCTACATATTCCAACATTGTCAAAGAGGTTTTCTACTAGATAATGCATGTATCAATATTTTTACTGACATCTATAATTTTACTCCAGTTCTTTTACTGACATCTATAATTTTACTCCAGTTCTTTTACTGACATCTATAATTTTACTCCAGTTCTATAATTTTACTCCAGTTCTTTACTGACATCTCTATAATTTTACTCCAGTTCTTTTACTGGCATCTTAAAATTTTATTTCAGTATTTTTTTATTGGCATCTAGAAACTTTTCGTTTCCTTGTATTGGCATCAGGGCTTTTGGTAAGTTTTCATTCATGGTTTGTATTGGCCTGTAGGGCTTGAAGGTTAGGTTTTATAACAGATGTCTATGAAATCTAAACTCTTCTCTTTATCACAAATAACTGACATGGACTGCTAGAATTATTAAATAGTTTTAGTATACAACAATAATAATTATTATTATTGCTGGTCTGTTATAATAACTATTTTCATTTTATAGTAGGACTGTTTTCTACTGGAGATGATCATCAACTAATTGAGAGTTATAAACTCAACAATTTAAATAATACCTTCTTTTAGGATAGATAGGTCTGTTTAATGATCTATGAGTGATAAGTGTTCTACTTCTAGTAAGTTAATAAAAACATTTATTAAATAATTGTTTTTACTATTTGTTCTCTTCTATTATAATAGTAATTTATTCTACATCAACATGTGATGATCTAGATCTAGTATAGTCCTATGATATACTATATATGTAAGTCATATCTATTATTAAATTACTAATTTACTAACTATTTATTGTTCTGTAGTGTAATAATGTATTGTTCTAATGGTTGTGAGTTGTATAGTAACTATAATGTTAGAACAAAACAAATTTTGTTACATTTAGTAGGTCTATTAATAACTACTAGAGATGATCTGATGACATTTGTAGATTACTCCTGTAAGTTGACTTATTAAATAGTACAATTGTCTACTGAATAAACTATTTAATAGGATGGACAGGTTTAATGATCACTGGTAGTGATGATCTGATGTATGTTAACTGAGGACTACTGTAAGTTGACTTATTAAATAGTACAATTGTCTACTGAATAAACTATTTAATAGGATGGACAGTTTTAATGATCACTGGTAGTGATGATCTGATGTACGTAACTGAGGACTTACTGTAAGTTGACTTATTAAATAGTACAATTGTCTACTGAATAAACTATTTAATAGGATGGACAGGTTTAATGATCACTAGTAGTGATGATCTGATGTACGTTAACTGAGGACTACTGTAAGTTGACTTATTAAATAGTACAATTGTCAACTGAATGAACTATTTAATAGGATGGACAGGTTTAATGATCACTAGTAGTGATGATCTGATGTACGTTAACTGAGGACTACTGTAAGTTGACTTCAATTAAATAGTACAATTGTCTACTGAATGAACTATTTAATAGGATGGACAGGTTTAATGATTACCGATAGTGATGATCTGATGTACGTTAACTGAGGACTACTGTAAGTTGACTTCAATTAAATAGTACAATTGTCTACTGAATGAACTATTTAATAGGATGGACAGGTTTAATGATTACTGATAGTGATGATCTGATGTACGTTAACTGAGGACTACTGTAAGTTGACTTATTAAATAGTACAATTGTCTACTGAATGAACTATTTAATAGGATGGACAGGTTTAATGATTACTGATAGTGATGATCTGATGTACGTTAACTGAGGACTACTGTAAGTTGACTTATTAAATAGTACAATTGTCTACTGAATGAACTATTTAATAGGATGGACAGGTTTAATGATCACTGGTAGTGATGATCTGATGTATGTTAACTGAGGACTACTGTAAGTTGACTTCAATTAAATAGTACAATTGTCTACTGAATGAACTATTTAATAGGATGGACAGGTTTAATTATCACTGGTAGTGATGATCTGATGTATGTTAACTGAGGACTACTGTAAGTTGACTTCAATTAAATAGTACAATTGTCTACTGAATGAAACTATTTAATAGGATGGACAGGTTTAATGATTACTGATAGTGATGATCTGATGTATGTTAACTGAGGACTACTGTAAGTTGACTTCAATTAAATAGTACAATTGTCTACTGAATGAACTATTTAATAGGATAGACAGGTTTAATTATCACGGTAGTGATGATCTGATGTATGTTAACTGAGGACTACTGTAAGTTGACTTCAATTAAATAGTACAATTGTCTACTGAATGAACTATTTAATAGGATGGACAGGTTTAATGATCACTGATAGTGATGATCTGATGTACGTTAACTGAGGACTACTGTAAGTTGACTTATTAAATAGTACAATTGTCTACTGAATGAACTATTTAATAGGATGGACAGGTTTAATGATCACTGGTAGTGATGATCTGATGTACGTTAACTGAGGACTACTGTAAGTTGACTTATTAAATAGTACAATTGTCTACTGAATGAACTATTTAATAGGATGGACAGGTTTAATTATTACTGGTAGTGATGATCTGATGTACGTTAACTGAGGACTACTGTAAGTTGACTTATTAAATAGTACAATTGTCTACTGAATGAACTATTTAATAGGATGGACAGGTTTAATGATCACTGGTAGTGATGATCTGATGTACGTTAACTGAGGACTACTGTAAGTTGACTTATTAAATAGTACAATTGTCTACTGAATGAACTATTTAATAGGATGGACAGGTTTAATGATCACTGGTAGTGATGATCTGATGTACGTTAACTGAGGACTTACTGTAAGTTGACTTATTAAATAGTACATTGTCTACTGAATAACACTATATAGGATGGACAGGTTTAATGATTTGGTAGTGATGATCTGATGTACTTAACTGAGGACTACTGTAAGGTGTCAATTAATAGTAATTGTCTACTGAATGAACTATTTAATAGGATGGACAGGTTTAATGATCACTGGTAGTGATGATCTATAGTACGTTAACTGAGGATGACTGTAAGTTGACTTATTAAATAGTACAATTGTCTACTGAATCTATTTAATAGGATACAGGTTTAATGATCACTAGTAGTGATGATCTGATGTATGTTAACTGAGGACTTCTGTAAGTTATAGAATGGATTGTTCTACTTCTAGTAATTTTAGGAAAATTTACTAGTATATATGATGTGATAATCTTAATGTTCTCTGATAATTTCCTGTGTAAGTTTATTAATAATTTAATTCTATATTGTAATTTTCTGAATGGACTTTAAATCTAATTAATCTCTATTTTATATACCTAGGTCTGTTTACTGATCTATTAGAAGTGATTGTTCTACTTCTAGTAATGTAATAATAACTACTAGAGATGATCTGATATTTGTAGATAACTCCTGTAAGTTATTAAATAATACAATTGTCTACTGAATGAACTATTTAATAGGATGGACAGGTTTAATGATCACTGGTAGTGATGATCTGATGTACTTTAACTGAGGACTACTGTAAGTTGACTTATTAAATAGTACAATTGTCTACTGAATGAACTATTTAATAGGATAGACAGGTTTAATGATCACTGGTAGTGATGATCTGATGTACGTTAACTGAGGACTACTGTAAGTTGACTTATTAAATAGTACAATTGTCTACTGAATGAACTATTTAATAGGATGGACAGGTTTAATGATCACTGGTAGTGATGATCTGATGTACGTTAACTGAGGACTACTGTAAGTTATCTGTTATAATAACATGGACATTTCTTTACTAAATATGTATTGTTTAGTTTTTAGATGGACTTTGGTCTATTATATAAGTGTATGGTTCTCTGATAACTTAGACTGTAGTTTGATGTATCATTAACTTAACAATCTTGTACTAAAATATTTCCTTTAATTCTATAGTGATACTTTGATGACTGAATTGGAGATGATGCAGTGAAGTTCTCTAATAATCACTCTATGTAAGATTGATCTTTATATACCTTTTGTTAATTCTATTTAACTTTTCATTCTGTAGTGATGTTTAAGTTGAGTGTACTTTAACTGCTGGAGATGGTGGAGATGATGATTGAGATGATGATAGAGATGATGAATGAGATAATGATGGAGATGATAATGGAGATGATGATTGAGATGATGGAGATGGTGATGGTGGTGATGATGATGATTGAGATGGTGATGGAGATGATGGTTGTATATTAATAGTTACACTATATATAGTACAATTATAAACTGTTTTGGTCTCCTTTAATTGGTTTATCTACTACTAACACTGTGTGGACATCAATAATTGTTTATAGGCCTGAAAAAATTCTGGTTGTGGCTCTGTATCTTGGTTCTTGAGGTTGAGGCTTTGTGTCTTTCTGCATCTTGTTCTTGAGGTTGACATAGTATAGTCAGGCATCAGTTTGTGGGGTGTGTATGTGGACATCATAATGTGATTATAGGTGGTTGATGAGTCTGGGGTATTAATAGGTGGATTTGGACATGGAACAACAGTTTGTATGTTATTTTGTCATTATTTTCTAATGTTGTATCCTCCTCTTTGCCTTACGTTACTCCACATCTGTCTTTGTGTAGCTACATATAAAACTGTCCCTATATAACAGTGGCCCTGCCTCTCGATAGTAAACCCGATGTTAGACCCCTCCTATATTTTTTTAATTGATCCCTTTGATCCTTCAAACCCTTTTTGTGTGTGTTGTTTTAAGCCCGAATTATTAACCCTCTGTGTATTTATATAATGCAGAATTATTTAACCCCTTTGTTTTGTAATTGTATCACAATAATTATGTTTGCCATATATATATATATATATATATATATATATATATATTATGAATTATGAACCCTCTATGTCTGAATTAATATATCTATTATGAATTATTAACCCTCTATGTCTGAATTATATTAATTGTCTGTATCTTTATTTATTAACCTCCTTGTGTGTTGTTAATCCTGAATTGTTTGTTAATATTCTGTTTCTACCATATATAGTCCTAAATTGTTAACCTTTTGTATCTGTTGAATTGTTAATCCTCTCTGTAATTATAACCTTCTGTATTTGTCCAATTGTTAATCCTCTCTGTTATATAATCCTAAATTGTTAAACTTCTGTATTTGTTGAATTGTTAATCCTTTCTGTCATATAATCCTAAATTGTCAGCTCCATTAGTTATGTGTGTCATTTAGTTCTGAATTGTTAACCCTGCTCTGTCAATCCCCTTGTGTGTGTTGATCCTGAATTTTTAATGTCTGTATGTATTTAATGTATAATCCTGTAATGTTAATCCCATTGTGTGTAACTCTCTGTATTGTTATATAATCCTGTATTTATTAATCCTTTGTGTCTGTTGCCTGTGTAAAATAGTCCTGAAATGGCTGTTGCACAATCTCAAATCCTCTGTTTTTGTATATAACCTTATGGAATTATTAATCCTCTGTCTCTACACTGATTGAAGAAATTTTTTTAAATCTATTTGTGCAATTTAATATTCCAGTTCATTGTGTAATTGTTTTTGTGGAACAATGTTTTTACTGACAGCTGGTTTATCTGGCAACTATTTTTTAATTTACTTGCATTATAATTAAAATAAAAAGATTTCAATTACTGGATTCTGGACTTCTGGAAACTAGGATTTCACCAATAAACTGCCATTGTGTTTTTTTTCATTTTTACTGGCATCTAAGATATACTAGCTCAAGCTGGCATCAAAGGTTTTTAAAGTCGTATTGACACTATATCCCTGATTCTACTGACCTGGAGGATTTGATGGTTAAGTTTTATAGCTGGCACAGGAAAAAAGTATTGATTACATTCATTGTTTTATTGATGTAAATGAGATGGTTTATACTACAATTACAATAGTAAATATTCCATTCATTTTGTACAATGGTTTTTTTTACATAATGTATATATGATGGATTTATTACAATTGTTGTATTAATGTTGTAAAGTGAAAATTTTCCCTGTGTGGTGTTTGTGAAGTGTAGGTTCTTCTCTTTATCCCTGATAACTGACATGGACTGTTGTACACTAGAATTATTAAGTAATTATTTTTCTGTTATAATAACTATTTTTCATTTTATAGTAGGACTATTTTCTACTGGAGATGATCATCAACTAATTGAGAGTTATAAACTCACAAATTAAATAATACCTTCTTTTAGGATAGATAGGTCTGTTTAATGATCTATTAGTAGAGTGTTCTACTTGTAGTAAGTTAATAAAAACACTAATGTTCTTACTATTTATTATAACAGTATCTTATTCTACACCAACTTGAGATGATCTAGATCTAGTACAGTCCTATGATATACTATATGTAAGTCATATCTAATTGGTACTCATTAGCCTCTTGTGTGTAGCTAGAATTGCACTTCAAGAGAGGGAGGAGCTCAGAATTGCACTAACAGCTGCTCAAGAGAGTAGCATGATACAGTTATTATTAGAAATATGTCTACCTAATGAACAGGATAAAAAAGTAAGAGATCAATAAATTGAAATGTTAATGATGAGTTTGTCTGTCACATATATAGGATGCAGCTGTTTTTGGTTCTCTATTAACATCGCTTTGAGAAATTCAGTTATTACCATTTATGGTGTCTGGCATTCCGTCAATACATATTGTGATGGACTTTATGTCTGAACTCCTGGCTCAACCTCAGCTAGAAAAACAGGTTAGACAAGTGAATTAGTCTAAATAGTTTATCTCCTCTTTCAGGTGTTTGCAGTTCAATTAGCAGCCTATGTCACAAACCAATACCCACTTCCTAAATCCCTGGGTGTGATCAGAGATATCTTCTTACATACTATGTTTGCTGCCTCCCATGTAGCCACAGGCTATACAGCAACCTACAGTTACTGCTAAAGAAAGTCTCTAATAGTGTCTATTTTGATAACAATTAGTTCAGGAAACTCTTCAAAATTTTAATAAAGAAATATAGAACTTTAATGGTATTAAATTTTAATACAAGTAACTTCAATGATAATTATAAAAAAAAAAATGTTAAAACAAATAAGTAATTATTATAATTTATATGATGACATGTCAGGCAATTTGATAATAAAATAAGTTTTGAAATAAAAATATCAATGAACAGACAATGAAAAACAACATATATATTTAGTGTGTTAGTATAGTGTTAATATAGCGTTATTATAGTGTTGGTATAGTGTTAGTATAGTGTTAATATAGTGTTAGTATAGTGTTATCAATGTTGTAAACAACTATAAATACCACATGCAGTACAATTCTATTGTCATAATGAACAGCCAGACTGTCACCATAGTAACATAAAAAACTAGATTGAATTTGTTGTCATTTAGTTATGAAATACTGTATTAATTATATTTTAACATTTAAATATGCATTTTGAGAGGATAAGAGTCACATGACACATACAAACAATAACCCGTTTACATTTATCCATGAATATGGCTGAATTATAAATTAATGATAGAGTTTATTTTTATGGAGATGATGAAAAAATAAAGTCTTCTTTCTTGTATTTACAAGGCAATAAATTCAGGAACTAGAGAGAGAGAGAGAGAGAGAGAGAGAGAGAGATGAACTACTTCAAGTAACATATCTACCTGTATTTGTCTCAAGGGGTATAAACTCCAGTTGGTCTGGAGTTATCAAAGAAGGAGACTCGTTGTTGGCACTTGATTTGGCCTCTGATAGTTTGCGGTTTAGCAGTTTGTGTCTTAATTTACGGAAGGCATAAGGCTCTTTAGCAGCTGGTATACCAGTGGTTGCAGTCTCAATACTATCATGTGATGTTTCCTGTCGTAAGGGTTTCCTCCAGTGACGTAATGGACAGGTTTTCCCTCGTGGACAGGTACCTTCCTTAGCATAGTCAGGACAAGTCAATGTGTGCTGTTTGGTACACTAGAAGAAATTAGAATTACCACACTGAAGTATTAGTATGAGACTAGAACAAGTGTCCTCAATATAGAGGTTGTATAATACACTAAAGTATTAGTATGGGACTAGAACAAGTGTCCTCAATATAGAGGTTGTATAATACACTAAAGTATTAATATGGGACTAGAACAAGTGTCCTCAATGTAAAGGTTCTACAGTAAAACATTGTCTATATAACAAGCTACCTCTTCTCCTAATGGACAATACCCACGTATAAATTCAGGACAAATTTCAGCATCCCTACCAACACACACATGTATGTAAGGACAGTTCTCTCTAGTACAGATCCCTTTTAAGAAAAATGAACACACAGGCATCTAATGGAGTGATTATAAAATATGTACTAATACATTGTAACAATAAAACCTTCTCTTTAGCTATGTTGTGTGAGAAAGGACAAGTACCATCAATATTATTACATTTACCCTTTAAGAACCTAAAATGTACATGGAAATAGACAAATGGACAGACAGTTAATAGATGAATGGCAAAAGATGGCAATGGACAGATGATTGAATGGATGAGAAGCTGGATTTACTAGCCTCATACCCAGGCTTTCTTTTCTATCACGAAAGCCTGGGTATGAGGCTAGTGGATATACATGTACTGAGTTTCTTACTTGTTACAAACTGCTATATGTTTGGGATCATGTATAAATGTACATTTGTCTCCTCTATTACATCGTCCTAAATTAAAACAAATTAACAATTGTTATTACTTACTACTACTACTAATGTGTCTATTACCAAATCTGTTGTAAAAAGACAATACTGATTGTTGTTGATAATGGAATTTCTCTTAGCAGACCACACTCTGTTCACACTCCTTTGGTAGTACAAGTGAGAAAGGAAAAGAGTATTTTGTTATAAATGGCCTTGTTTATCAACTATCCATACTTTGCCAATAATCTTTTAGCTCTGATTGATTTAGAAGGTGTTATATCAGTGACTGCATTGAATGAAGATGAAGTTGATAAACGTGGACTTTTTGAATTGATTTTCATCAAACCTAAAGTAAAGAAATATGATCACAGCAAGTCAGTCAAGCCTCTCTCTCTCTCTCTCTCTCAAAATGGACGTACTAGTTGATGGAAGGCGTTTCAAGGACTTCCCACGGTGAGTCTAATATATTGATTACCTTTAATAGATACCACTTCCTTTCTTTGTCTCTGTTGTTGACATGCTTTGTCCTCTAATCCTTCCTTATTTGTCATTGATTTCTCTTTGACAAGAGCAGTTGAGATCCACTGTTTATTTCCTCGTCTTGTCTTGACTTCAATACCGCAAGGTGTTTCATTGTCTTTTTTGTTTCCATTGTCTGTATTTCCATCTTTAGAAGGGACCCAAACTTTGTGGATACTTTTAGAAATTGAGCATCTTAATTTTCTTCTCTTGGGACGAGATGGAGAGGGGGAGTGGCTAGATTGCTTCTTAATATAACTGAGTCTCCTGTAATGACATCATTATTGTTACTATTATTTAGATATTTCTATTTTTAGAATGGGCTATTTTTAGTATAGCTATAACTATACCTTTGAGAAAAACTAGTTGAAGAATGTCCTGATACTCTCAACTATAAAAAAGAAACAAAATGTTATCAATGTGATCTAGGTTGCTAGGATACCAATATGTCAATGAATCTATATACCATTTTGTATCTCTTAATAATAAAAGGTGATTTGCTAAAGCTCCGCCCTGTGACACTCCCACTGCTACTCCGCCTTCTCTTACGGCTCACTGAATTAAATTGTCAAAAATTTAAAACTAGAGTCATTTCATTACATAACATTACCAAAAGAAGCAGCTGGAATAGTCCCATGAGTCATGGTTACCATAGTAACACCATCGGAACATAAACAATGCTCACTAAGTTTATTTGAGTTAGCAACCTTTTTCAATTGATTTTCTTTTCCATTTAAATTTAGACTTATCAGATATGACTGACTTGTTTTTCCTTCTAGTAAGAGAAAACAAACAATGTACATTCTTCATGTTGTATCTAGTATATCATATATTGTAAGATATCTATTGGAACATTATGTATAAAGGAACCTTTCATAAAGGATCTTACAAATTAAGGACAGCCTCTATATTAAGAACATTTGTTCTAGTCCCATACTAATACTCTATATTGAAGACACTTGTTCTAGTCCCATACTAACACTTTAGTGTATTCTACAACCTCTATATTGAGGACACTTGTTCTAGTCCCATACTAATACTTTAGTGTATTATACAACCTCTATATTGAGAACACTTGTTCTAGTCCCATACTAGTACTTTAGTGTATTATACAACCTCTATATTGAGGACACTTGTTCTAGTCCCATACTAATACTTTAGTGTATTATACAACCTCTATATTGAAGACACTTGTTCTAGTCCCATACTAACACTTTAGTGTATTCTACAACCTCTATATTGAGGACACTTGTTCTAGTCCCATACTAGTACTTTAGTGTATTCTACAACCTCTATATTGAGGACACTTGTTCTAGTCCCATACTAATACTTTAGTGTATTATACAACCTCTATATTGAGAACACTTGTTCTAGTCCCATACTAGTACTTTAGTGTATTTTACAACCTCTATATTGAGGACACTTGTTCTAGTCCCATACTAATACTTTAGTGTATTATACAACCTCTATATTGAAGACACTTGTTCTAGTCCCATACTAACACTTTAGTGTATTCTACAACCTCTATATTGAGGACACTTGTTCTAGTCCCATACTAGTACTTTAGTGTATTATACAACCTCTATATTGAGGACACTTGTTCTAGTCCCATACTAATACTTTAGTGTATTATACAACCTCTATATTGAGGACACTTGTTCTAGTCCATACTAATACTTTAGTGTATTATACAACCTCTATATTGAGGACACTTGTTCTAGTCCCATACTAATACTTTAGTGTATTATACAACCTCTATATTGAGGACACTTGTTCTAGTCCCATACTAATACTTTAGCGTATTATACAACCTCTATATATTGAGGACACTTGTTCTAGTCCCATACTAATACTTTATTGTATTATATAACCTCTATATTATATTATATTATATTATACTATATTATAGGATGTTCTACTGCAACAATACAGTTTTAAGCAACAATCTCCATGATATTTACCTGGTAGTGGTACTTGCAGTGATAGAATTATGGCCATCTGCTCTCCAAACATATTTGTTCTGTGTTAGACCATTCGTCATTCTAGTAAGATATGTAATTAAACAGAAATATAATTTGATTATAAGATCATAACTATGGAATTCGTATAATTACATATCACAAGAAGAAATAACATATGACTTTCCTAGAACATACGGCTTATTAATAACTTTTATAATTACATTGGACACTTTAAAGATATCTGGGAACTATCTTTAGTGTAGAGATGTCCTTAATATAGAGGATAAATAATACACTATAGTATTAGTATGGGACTAGAACAAGTGTCCTCAATATAGAGGTTGTATAATACACTAAAAGTATTAGTATGGGACTAGAACAAGTGTCCTCAATATAGAGGTTGTATAATACACTAAAGTATTAGTATGGGACTAGAACTAATAAGGAATGCAAGTTAAGTAAATTCTATTGTTAAGTAGCATAGTTTAATGTTTGTTATTAAAGTAATCTGAGTAGTCTCAAATATTACATATTGTTTGAAAATAAGTGTGCTAAAGAATGTGTTGAAGACTAAAACTAATATTGCTATTAAAGTATCAACCTTATATGTAGGTTGTGTGTTAAATAACTATAACATACCACAGACACCTGCTATAATAATAATCAACTTATGTTTCAGAGAAAGAGAGAGAGAGACAGAGAGACAGAGACAAACAGACAGACAGAGACAGAGAAAATAACAAATAAACTCACTTGCTTCTTTTCACTTTTCCTTCAAGTAACCTTTCACACTCAGTTCTCTGATCAATCTTTCTTTTCTCACCAATCTTAGGAAGTTCAGAAATCTCAGATCTATTTACAGTACAAAGAGGATGTCTCTTTAATTAAACTAATATCCATGGCTTCAAAACTTTGCTCATGGTGGTCACTCTCAAGAGGTGATGATGATTCTTCAGTTGATGTTCTACATATTAAATATTTAGAGTTCTTTATTTCAGCTATTGGAGTTGATTGAACTAAATAATTTTTAAGTAATGAGTTTGATGCACTTCTCTGAACAGAGTTCTCATCATCACTTGGTGGTTTGTATGTGTCATCTAGACTCATTGAAGTATGCTTGTCATGTGATTGGCATGTGATATTAGAAGCTGTCGTTGTAGTAGTTTGTGAACAAGTAGTATAGTTTGTTTCCTCTTCCTGTGAAGAAGAGAGATATGGTAAATGACGAACATCATGAGAACTGATACTGCGGGAATGAGTCCAGGAGGGAGCTGTCACACACCAAATGATAAACCCTAACAATGAAATTGAATATCAAGTTACAACCACACATGTCACCCATCTGTCTATCTATTTCTTTGTTGATCCATTTATTAATATGTCTGTCCATTCATAACCTCTTCATTCATCCATCTATCAATCTATCTGTCCATCAGTCTGTCTGTTGATCCATCTGTCTATCATCTAACTTTTTTCCTGTATGGAGTATCTTTACTTCTTGGACATTTTTCGTGTTCTGTTCGTCTTTTGACTGCAAATTCTTGATAGCTTTTGTGTGCTTCAATGAGTCCTGAAGAAATGGAAATAAATTACAATAATAGGCATAAACGAGCTCACGAGTCAAATAATGGATCTCATTCCGCAGCTTTGACTCAGATTTCTTCTCCATTATAGCTAGTAAGACAAGAACGCAGCTACTGTCACAATTTAACTGACAACTGCTCATTTAAAATTTAAAATTTTGAAATTTCTTGTCAATAGTTAATTAACTTTAATAATTCTCTTAAATAGAAATACGGTACACATAAAATGGCTGCATGACCAAATAAGCAGGTCGTTATAGTTCAATACATAGAAGATAAAGCAGACTATTTCAAGACATACAAAATGCTTTCAGCACGAGGTCTCTCTCAGACCGTATCAAAAAATACCTTAGCAGTACAGCAGTACTCGGCTCTGGAGTGGTAAGACCGGTCCAACCTGTAACCTTAGTAACAGCACCAGAACCTTACTATAACAAAATGGCTGAACCACAAAACAGTTGAGTCTATGAGCAGGTTTTTATCCAAGAAACACACCAAAGTCACATCTGGTACTTTTAGACATTGTAAGTTCAGTCGTTACTGAAACATTGTATTACATTATCTGATGTAGCTTATACAGCACTTAGGAGCTATCACACTGATATACCAGTACCTGATTTCAACGAGTATAGAAAAGAAAGTACTAGAGATCACAGAGAACCATCTAGTAAGACAATCCAACATTAATGGGAATGTTAGAACTTATATTTATTTTATTCATATATACATGTTTTACTTAGTATAAATAGCTATAGTGTTGTTAGAATATGATTCTGATAAGCTGTGTCTGCTTAACTGTATATTAAACCTTCTGAAAGATGTTCAGGTCAGAGGTCAAGACTGTGCATTAATAAAATTGGTTCTTAGTCTCATACTCTCATTCCCAGAACTATATATGTAGTAGGTCTGGAATGAGACTAGATTAACCAGACTTCTTCCATTGTAGTCATATTTACTTAACATAGTATAGAGGCTACTTATACGATTAACTTCCTCTAAACTCCTTAAACCTAAAAAACCGTCTTTCTCTATTTCAGATGACTTGAGTCGTAAAGCATTTACATATATGGTGTTAGGAGGTGTGGGGCGTGGTAGTAGCTCATGCTACCAAAAGCACTGTGGTGGACTTCTTATCAACACTGTCAGCATCAGCAGATGTACTTGCTCTATCTAAAATAGAAGTCGATTTGTCTGTCATTCCAGAAGGTAAAAATATAGTTGTCAAATGGAGAGGGAAGCCCCTGTTTGTGCGTCATCGTACCCAGGAAGAAATCGATCTTGCACGTGATATAGATATCACAACTCTTCGTGATCCACAGCATGACGATGATCGTGTTGTACGTCCGGAGTGGTTAATCCTGATGGGTGTATGTACTCATTTAGGTTGTGTCCCCATTGCTAATGCTGGTGACTTTGGAGGATATTTTTGTCCCTGTCATGGGTCACATTATGACCACCTCTGGTCGTATCAGGAAAGGTCCCGCCCCCCTTAATTTGGAGGTACCACCTTATGAATTTAACGATGAAACTCTAGTTGTAGGGTAAAAGGATTGTCACTCTAGTAGAATATTGTATAATTATACTCTATTTATAATGTGTACACACTTTATATTGTTGTACATCTTTAATAGTAACCAGTGGACATTTGAAAAAATAGTATTACATCTTATAAAATGATTGATACATAAATTATACAAAAGGTGGAAATTATTCTGGTAATGTCTTTGATTGTTATTGACTGATTGATTGATTGATTGATTGACTGACTGACTGATGACTGATTGATTGATTGATTGATTAATTGACTGACTGACTGATGACTGATTGATTGATTGATTGACTGATTGATTGATTAATTGACTGACTGACTGATGACTGATTGATTGATTGATTGACTGACTGACTGATGACTGATTGATTGATTGATTGATTAATTGACTGACTGACTGATGACTGATTGATTAATTGATTGAGTGACTGACTGATTGATTGATTGATTGATTAATTGACTGACTGACTGATGACTGATTGATTGATTGATTAATTGACTGACTGACTGATGACTGATTGATTGATTGATTGATTGATTGATTGACTGACTGATGACTGATTGATTGATTGATTGATTGATTGATTGACTGACTGATGACTGATTGATTGACTGACTGATGACTGATTGATTGATTAGATACGAGATAGATAACAGGATGCTATGTGAAAGTATGAAACAAATTAATAGATAGATGAATGTGGACAGACAGTTAGATATAGGAAATGCTTAAAGACCTTGTAACTTGTTTCGATATAAGGAGTGTTCTAAAACACAAGTGATAAATGAATAGAAAAGTTTATTACAGAGAGGGCAATTTGAGGGATTGTCTCGTTACGACAGCATCCTGTGATATATTAATTAAATAATAAGTAGGTGGGGCTCACTTGGAGAGGTAATATTCAGTGACTTCCTCTTTCGTTCTCCTAATGACTTCACTGTATGAACACTAGATGAATAGAAATTCAATAAATCAATAATAGTCCTTTAGAAGATAGAGCAGTAAATACTTGGTACATAATCCAAAGTAGTTACTGCTCTAACTGCTTACTGGCCATACAGAAGCTGATTTTCTATAATAACATTTTTGTTCTTCATCTAATACAGCTGTCGAATAACTTGAGTTTGAGGTGATGGCTGTATCATGATTTTTATAACATACAATGGAAATTGATCTCCCTATAAATAATGATCTCAGTAGGTACACTTTATAGTATGTAGCTGAGTTATGCATTTACAATCAAATTTCCACTCTTTGTGTGACTAAAATTGTTGTACCTTTTTGCACTGAAAGCACCAACAGTGTTTGTCTGTTCTAACAAGATGAGCTCTACAACAATTAGAACTACATTATATTAGTACAATGAACTGTAAATTTTGATCCTACCTCTTGTTAACTGGTTGCGGGATCCATTGTATCTTATGTCTATTCTCAATCTCTTCTTTCTTGAGGACAGGTGCAAAGAAATCTGGCAATGAGATAGTAACAGTCACTGATCAAGAAAGAGATATCAGACCTCATACATGTAGGAAGGAACAGGAGGAGTGTATCTATTTAAGACGTCCTCTAACGAAACAACCATATGCTCCTTCTGCAACAATCAGTAAATTTTATTATAGACACAATTATTCAGTAAACATATTGAAGCACAACTAAACAACAAATATTAGCATAATTATATAAACCTGGTCATTAGAAAGTGGTATTCCAAGAATCATTCCATCATCTTGTATTCCTAAACATATTGTACCACCATGACCAGTGTTTAGAAAACCATTGATATTTCTAGAAATAGTAAATGCATAGAAATATCACATATATTATAATATACCTAGAAACAGCTCTCCTTGATCTGTTGTGTCTTGTCACTTTCAGCCACTCTGGTAGCTCCTCAACAGAGAGATTAGTATGCATTTTAAACTCCAAACTTTTATCTTCATCGAGTGGAATATAACTACCTCTCTGAAAACAAGAAGAAAACATGTTGTCTTCAAATAATACTTCTTTCTGCAAAACACACGTGAATCTATTAAATTTGTGCGGGCTAATTTAAACGACTTGTTTCACAAATTATGTAAGTGTTGAGATAATTATTAATGATAGAACAAAATTATTTTTATTATGATTTATGTTTCTTTAATTTTCCTTTATTTCTGTCTTTAGTTGTTTTGCTTGTTTACACTAACAAACCTAAAAAAAATTAAAGGAAAATATTATAATGATACACTACTTTCACCACAAGATGATTGATCCATAAACCTTAATTCCCATGCCAGTAGTTTGCAATAGAGTTCGTGCGACATTGTTTAATATGCTTAAATCGATCAGGTCCTAGGTGAACTCCTCCATACCTTAAAACAGTGTGTAAAAAGAAGAGCACAAACTGACACAGTGTCTCTTACCATCTTGAGACAACCACTAGTACATTGCAAACATCCATTACCTTTAAAATGATATTTAATTGATTCATCCATAAATCTATCTATGCATCTATTTATCATCCATTCCTCCATCTATCTGTCTATCCATCTATTCTACCTGTAACAAATGTAGCAACCGTCCACCCAGCTGCATTTTCTCCATCATCTTCACAATCCTGTACTAACACACCTCCTTTATTCTCATCAAATAAATCTTTAACTACATTAAAAAATCATTTAATATTTTCCATTCATTCACCTGTATGCCAAGATATTATGAGTTGCCATGGCAATTTTACGATTCTCCTTCAAGATACTCATTACTTGTTTAACCTGTATATAAAACAGCTTTCACAATGTAGACAGACATCATCCAATACCACCTCCTGAGATGAATGTACTTCCGTTGCATGTGCTTGAAATGTGCTCTTCCTATCCACGAGAGATTCTCCATGTATGATATTTGGAGAGTAAACCACATCTACAGGAGTGAAGTCTGTATCAATTTCTGACTATCATCTACACAAAAATTTTAAAATAAGTTGATATATATTTCGATAATTTACTAGGAGATTGTATAGTTAAATCAATTAAATCCTCTTTAATGATATTCATCACTTCTGGTTCTTCTACATCACTTAATTCTAATGTTGTCTCCGACACTGTATTAACAATTGTTTCTTTAGTCGCTAGTGATAACTAAATTCTTTAACATACATTTCTTTGCTCTGTTGGTAATATACTCTCTAATCCATTCAACAGATTGATAAATAACAACGTCACCAATACTAAAAAACAACAATGATAGTAATTATTTTTGATGTACTAGTTTTTACAATAATAATTTATTCACTAAAAATTTGTTACCAGTATAATTTTAAATGTAACAATAATAAATAAAATAATGAGAGGATTTATCAACTTACTTGAACAGTTCATTCACATGAATAGCAATTTCTTGCTTTTCTTTGTCACTTAACTCTGATCTCCTATGTACAATTGTCATCATTTCACTGCAACAGACACAAAAAAACACTACCTTATTTCAAATACAGGTGGTGAACAACTTGGATAGTCTGCAGGCAGTATTACCTGTACATGATACAGCACTCACTAATGTATATAACAATACCAACTTTAATTTCCATAGCCCCATATTCAGCGACACTTGGTTGAATGTTGATTATACAAGTTGAATCATTTAAAAGATTAAAGTCACTACCATAAATTGCTTCAAGAGATTCTAGTTCTTCTAACTGAACATTATAATAAAAATTACATCATAGCATCACGAGAACCTACACTTTATACAAACCTGAATTGTTTTATCTTCCTCCATACAAATGGTCACACCCATCAACCCCTGATTATATTTAATGGTTAATAAACTATTTTATGGTGTAATTATTAATTTTCCTACATAACTACAAGTTATATTATTATATAGAGTACATTTTAATACGGTACTGTAATCACAAATATCAGTCTTTCTTATTTTACTGTTCTTTTCTCCTACTATGTCCTCAGTATTAGCTTGAGAGCTCCGTTTTGTACCAATTGTAATAACATCTTCTTTTAGCGTATCTTTTTACCCACTGTTTAGCATTTTCAAGGAATTTTGGTCTATTGTATTTATATTCATGAGATATGTCTGCCATTAATCCATCATCAGGATTAGCTTCAGCTAATAACAGTTGTATCGATGTTAATACTGTGTGTGGGTGTATGTGAAAAATAGAAAAGTGATCCTGATTGTCATCTAGCTCTATATTTCATTGATATAGTCTCATACCCAGGGCTACATACCTATAGGTCTGGGAATGAGACTAGTGAAGTTTTAGTATTAACCTGTTGAGAGGTTGTGAGCTGGTTTCCAGGACCCTTGAGGGGGCATTTTTAAAACATCGAGACAAATTCTACCTTTATCGTCAATATTAGGATGATAAATTTGAGTCAAAAGTGGACTTTAGGAGGCTCAAATGGATACCTACCAGCAATTAAAGATGATTTAAAACTTTATATTATATAATCACCTTTACCTTTCTGGTACAAGTATCTCTAGTTTAAAGACACCTCCTTCATACGGTGTATCAACAGCACCCACTAGTCTGACTTCCATTGGTTCAGTTTATCGTTGCTAGGCCAACATGTAATACCGTGTGGAGGATCAGTTGAAAGCACTTTGCAGCTCTTTCTTCAGCCTTCCCAAACAATGCATATTCCTTTAGAAATAATTATTAGAAAGGAATTAGAGAAGACAGTTTAAATTTCCCGCAATAAAATAAAATTTTTGATATTCAATAATTATTGATTAATAATAATTATTATTATTATTGAAGGTGTGGTCAATTAATTTAAATGGCCAATGCCTCTTGAGCAGTTTTTCATGTTGCAGTTGTATTTGTAAGTCACTGAGTTTTTTGTTTGAGAACATTTAATCATGATAGAACAATAGTCTCAGGTCGTAGAGCACCAGTACTCTAGAAAGAGAGAGAGAGGAGAGAGACTCACTATTGTTACTAACACCTCAAATACCTCAACATTGAAGAAAAATTTATTTGGTTTGCTTTTATAGTCAAAAAGGAGCTTGAGGTTGAGCTACAAGAGACAATACATTACATCACAATTACATCATGTAACTTACATTCATCTTCTAATTCAGTGTATTCACTTTTAGGCCTATAATAATAATAAAAAAATTACAAAATTTAAAAAGACCGTATATTTATAATTCATTTAATTAATATCTATAATACAGACAATAATGAATACTCAGAATCTATTACTCTCCATACACTATAACTCATACACTATAACTATAAATATAAGATATTACAACTATATATTTTACTGTAAACTAACATATAAAGACTAACCACTCCTCTGGTTTAGGATATGTAGTGTGTCTTAATGCATTATCAGGATCATATTCAAAGGCCACGCCCGCTGTTGGACTCCATTTAGCATGCTCTTTACCAAATCCCTAGAGAGAACTAAAATATACCAATGATCATTACCAATATGTACTTTAGTAGCATATGCTTTCAGTTTTTAATTCCTACAAATTAAAAATAAATAAAAAATAAGTTTTTTTTTCTTACTTGTCCCTTTCGGAGTTTGACTATCAAAATATCTACAGATATTGAAAGAGGTTGGAATAATAAAAGAGTTAAAAATTGACAGCATACCATCAACTAAACCATAATCTGAAGACTCGCTTTCCCTATTTGATGATGTCACCTTCATATTGTGGAAGAGAGATGAGAGAAAGAGAGAGAGAGTAAAATAGGAGCTGAGATACATTTAGAAATATTTTTACCGGTACAACTTGTTGATTTGAAGAGTTTAAATCTCTTGTCGTGACTGATCTTGTTGAGTCATCAGTACATTTTACATCTAGAGTGTATTCTACTGCACAATTTGGACAGAAATCATACAAGTACAATCCTAAATAAAGAGCTAAATTAGATTATTAGTATTATCAATTAATTACTCTAGAATATTGCATTGTATCAACAGCTTCATCACTAGTTAATGGAATTAATCCTATGTTGACGGATAGATAGATGAATAAAAATCAATAAATGGATGAATGAATTAATTATCGAATAGATGAATGGACGGATAGTTGAAGGGATTGATGGATGTGTGGATGGACCCCACTAACCAATTCGATGTGCAATAAATTCATCATGTAATACTGTTGAATTATTGATGAGATGAATCCAATCAATTGCTGATCAAATAGAAATCATGTCTCAATTAAAATACCATTACTTCATATACAGAACAATATCATTATGAAATTAATAACGTGTTAAGTCTCACCAAGAGTAGGCACTTCAGATATGAAGATACGTCTCATAGCATTAGCCATACTGGACAAAGAGATGTTAATAAAACAATCTAAACACACCTACCTGAGATCAGTTCTCTCTACTATAAATTTCACATTTTCCTCAGTAATTTCCTGACTTTTATAAGAGGGTTATTAGCATAAGGCATGATCCCAAGAGAACTCTAGCTCCACCCAGTCTCCACCCTCAATTAAAATTACACGTGTCAGTTATCAAAATGAGTCAACCTGCGCTTAACTCCAACCCTTTTCAACGCAAGCTTCAAGCTTTAGACTACCACTCATCTGCAAATATTGACATTGACAACCCTAACGATCTAAAAACTCTTGTAATTTGGCTAGAGGATTTGAAAATAAGACATTACAAGATTGAAGATAGGGGACCGTTACGCAATGACACTGGAGACAACTGGATGACGGCATTTAAGAATTATACCGCTGCTTTGCAATGTCCATACGATCCTGTCCAATCTTTATATGCAACTATTGACTGGCTTTTAAGTATAGCTTTAAGATATGAATACAGTGAGAAGGTTGATAGTATCCAGAACTTCAACGAGGACTGAAAGTGGGCGGGGCTCAAAACTAATCACTACCAGTGACCGGTACTGCTTCTTTAAATATTGATCCTTTTGATCAATATTTAAAAAAGGTGTTGAAGCATTAGCTAGAATTCTCCAGGTTACTAAGCATCCTGATCCAGCTGTTATTTTGTCTGCTTGTAGATTGGTTATTGAAGAGAAACTCAATGAAGAAGCATTGAAACTCTTGCTGAAGACTCGGCAGCAAAAGTAGACATTGAAAAAACATCAAACATTTTATTGTTACTCCAAAAGAATGTGGTTTTGAGTTGGATGATCCAGTCCCTTGCTGAAGCTGCAAAGGTTTTAAGATTATTACATATTAAAGAACTTAGAGAACTACAGACAAAAATTAATGAGCTCATTGTTGCTGTTCAAGCTCTTACTGCTGATCCAAAGGACTGATCAAGCCTTAGGACAAGTGGGGCGTTAATAGATATTTACTTTTTTATAATAAGAACATGATTGTTAATAGTAATTCTATTTCATCTTATACATGAAAATTTTAATAATAAAATATTTTAATTATAAATTATTATTAATGTTCGAATTATATATATTCACATTATTAGATCAATAGTGTAATTTGTTTGCTGAAGGTATGAGACAAAAACAACATTTTAAAATTTAAAGAATAATTCTTATAATGGACAATTACCACTATGTTTAAGGCTGTGACATTTCTAATGTGTTCAGTAATAGCTCCTAGTGGATCAGCTTGAAACGCTGGATGAACTAATACCTCCTTGAAATGTTTTGTTTCACCATATCTGAAATATCTTGGTATTAAGAGAGGATACAATATACTCACATTGTACGTTTTGAAGTGATATAAAGGTTTAGGTTGATTCTTTTTCCTTTTTCTTTTTAAACTAGTAAAAAGTAGAATAACATTGAAAAAATAGAACTATCAAACATTCACAGCAACCTAGTATAGCTAGTCTACTATTAGCGAACAGCAATGTCATAGTTCTATTAGTAGCAACTTATTTGACTTAACTGTTTATCCATTGACTGCTCTTCCATAGTACTCCTTTCAATTTCATTCAGAGCTAACAGTAATGGATTCAAGTCACCAACTATAACATTTTTTTTTCCTTTTCTCTGCTGCTTTTTCTGCTTCTCTAACCATACGACAAGCCTCTATTTCTGTGAGTAAGAGAACATTTATACTGCTCTATAAAGTATTAAAAATTCTCACTCTGCATCCAATGATCATGTCTTAATTTCCGTCGATCCCTTTTTCTTCATTATTTCCCTTTCTGATAGCTGACTCTGATCATTGCCACCACTTTACACTCTCTACCATCGTAACCTTGTCTTTAGTAGTCTCTTTTTTAAGACTTACAAACGGTAACTTGTTTAAAAAATCGCTTGAAGAGGCATAACAGATTCTAATGATTTCACACTATTGCACTAGATAGATATAATAGATCGCATTTGTATCGCTAAAAAATGTAAGTAACATACCCAGTCCATGTGAACGCCATGATCCTGCTCTTTGTCGGCTGGTTTAGGAGCTGATATGTGTAATCTGGTCTTTCTTCTTCTCGCCTTCATAGCCATGATGGAAATGGGCGTGGTTACATAATTACTATAAAACCGAAAAAACGTGATGTGAAAATGAAAGAAAATGACAAAATTGAGTAAAATTTGTAGAATCAAAAAAAGACATTTGAAAAAAGAATGAAAAATAATTTTATTCAAGAGGATGAAGAAGCAGTAACTGTAGAAGATTGATGGACATCGTACAGATCAAGAATGCCTTCTCTCTCGTTCTAAATGAAACAAAAAAATCATTGTCCGTGGGAGCCGGAGAAAGACATAACACTGGAGCATTACCTAAAAAAAGAAAAACTCTTTCTCCACTAGTTCTGTAAAAACAATGCATTGTTTGTTTAAATAGAATACAATATCCTGCTATATATCACAAAAATAATAGATCTTACTGTGCGATTGTATAAGTTCTTGGATAACTTCTTTATTTGGTATTCATTAGATGATGACATCCATCACGTCATTGTCTTTCTCAGATGATGCCGTAGGTAATAGTAATACTCCAGGTATTGAGGGTAGGGATTTCAACAGGTTCTTTTGCTACTGTATTGTTGGCTGTAAGTGACTTGTTGAGAGAGGGATCAGTTGGAACAGATGATGTTTATTATTGGTAACTCAGTAGAATTGGTATGAGATGAAGTTTCAGATGACTCAGAGTGGGTAATTCGAGGGATTTTGGAAGGTGAAGTTTCAGAATGTTGTTCTCTTTTTGCCAAGTTTTGTTTGATCTTCCGTCTTTTCTTCTTCCCCTCCTATTACAAGTACTTAATGGGACCAGACAGACTTCTTAAATGAAGACAACAAAGGCCACTGATACCCTAATAGTGAGTATAATATTACGTTATTCAGAAATACTTGATCCATCCTTTAAACCTACCATATCAGGATTATCTACAGATATTCGGTTGTCAGCTGGAGCTTTGAATAGCCAGCAACTGTTTTCTCTATTAATAAGAAAAAAAATATCGAAATCCATCCATTTTATAGCAACTTACTCTTAAAGGAAGGTATATTCTGATGTCTTCATAACTAACAAATGCTAAAGTGAAAAGATTGTTAAGGAAATAAATCATAGATCCTTTAAACTTAAAAAAGACACTCGTTCTTTATGCATTATAGTTATAGGATATTTATTGTTTCCAGGATCATCTACAATGTTATGTAAACACTGTCTTATTTTAGTACACTGTGATCAAGATCATGTTCACAACTAGCCAACTTGTCTCTCTTCTCTTTTAAACGTTCTACTTCCATCTGCATGTCTAAAGTATCGCCAAAGTCAGTGGCACCTCTGTATGAATTAAAAGAGCATTAAATAGAGAATCTGATCAAACACGTACAAGTTAGTAGAACAAACTCTATTTGTCACAATCTTACTAAGAGTTAAGCTTTTTATCAGAAACATTACATAATTTTGATGTGATAGACACAAGTGTCCACATTCTTTGTTGACTCAGTTTCAAAAGGGTATGGTATTGGTGGCCAGGCACCGCCCACAAAAACAAGGAATCCTACTCCTTTATATATACAACTAATTACTATAACGACTTACTTCCATTTTATACTGTTCTTGGATTCTTTTTCAATTAGGCCAATTCCTTCAAGAACGTTAGTAATATCATATATTCTTCTTTTCTGTTTGACTTCAAGGAGATCAACAGCCATAATAATAAAAAAGGTATTAAATTAATTGTAAATATTTTATATTCACAGTAACTGAATGGTCAAGTCACTATCAATCCCCTTATTAACATGGGGCGTCCATTTTAGTCACCTTCTTTAAATCAAGGATGCCACCTTCAGATGATTGTAATAACTCCACAAACTTTGATGTGAGTAGGCCCAACGACTTTCGTGTCTTCCTGAAACAGGGGGGTGGTGACGTTCTATCCTCTGAGTGCCGAATATTTTAGGAATGACATTAGAGTGTATCCCAAGTTTTTCAAATTAATTATGACGTCTCTAATAAAGCGCTAATATGTTTACGGAAGTATACGGAAACATTCTGAAATTTGTACAGAAATGCAACGGACAAACAAATCAATTGTTACTCCGTATACCCCCTACCCTCATGGCATCTGAGGCTGTTTCCCAAACTTTTTTGCAGTCACTCTTCGACGTAGTCCTATTGGCAGGCCATGGTGGACAAGAAGAACACTAGAAGCCCTTGGTCTGAAAAAGAGAAATCAAATTGTTATCTGTAAGAGCACGCCTTCAGTTAATGGACAATTGAGACATGTAAAGATGGTTGATATCAAACCAGTTGTATTTAGAAACTGATATACACAATTCACCACGTGGAGAAGAGATGCTATTAGACAATGGAGAGTTCTTTGTGTCTGAGGGAAACATTAAGAGCACTATCACAAGATGTAGAGAGACGTTTAACTAACAAACAATCTTAATATTAAACCAAGAATCATGGAAATATTAATAATAATAATAAAATTAATTCTAACTATAGCCAACCTTCTAGTTAGTTGTAACCACGTGGTAGTGATGGGAAAACACAGAAGGAACCGAAAGGCTTCTAGAAAACGACGACGTTCTCAATTCTCTAGAACTGACCCAAATGATAGCACAGTACCAATGTCAACAAAACGTCATCACTGCAATTCTATGTTGGAAAAAGTATGATCAATTAATGAATGTATTAAATTAATAGTAGACACTTTTATAATTGGCAGTTCCTATATATATAAGTCCAGCAGAAACTCTCCATACTTTATTGCATATTAATCCACCTCTTAAAATTAACTATATGCAGTAAAGTATAGACTTTCTATCAGAGCTATAGGCAATGCCTGATGTGTTTTTGTGATAGATTGTAATACTGTAATTGGTAAGACTAGGTGGGTGGAGCTTTTCATTTTTGACTCGTCCCACACATGCCACATGAAACATTGTTGACCAATTATTGTTATTATTTAAATTCTACTCTTTTTTACTAGTTGAAATGTGAGAATCCTGCTGAACGACAGTGGCGTGTCATTCACTGGCAAACATAGTCATCCGGGAGGACGCACTGGAGGAATTTCCCCTACAACAACTGTTATCTAATGGACTCCTTGAAAATCTATCTAGTTTAATTGTAAACGATCCTCTCTGGATTATCAGAGAAGCTGCCTTTGGAGTTCTTAGGTTAGCTATAATGATAATACCATTTATTGTGTCTTAATTTTTAATGCTATTTCATTTCAGAAATCTAAGTCTAAGTTTTGGGGATGATGTCATTGAGCAAATAGTTACCAGTAATACACTTGAACGTATAGCAGCTGCTTTGAAACAGGTTACTATAGCAACCAATAGTTACTTCTTTGCATATGACACCATGTTTTATGTTTTGATGTGCTGATAAATTGTATGTTTGTTTTGGCCTATATCCCAAATTGTGGTGGTGTATTTTTGTATGCAAGTATTTGAAGTAGATGAATAAACAGTCTTCAATATGATCCATTATCATGAGCAATAATCATATGACAATTAATTATTTTCTTATCCCTGTACAGTCTCATGAATTGGCTGTACAGTTCTCTTCTGGTACTCTTCAACCTTCAGAAGATCTCACATCTGAAAAACTTATTCAGTACCACAGAACAATGTTTGTACTTACTAATAACTATCAGGTGAGAAGGAATGTCATTCTTTAACAAGTTACTTTTTTATTCTTTGTACTTTCCAGTGAGGCTAATGACAGTCCTAAATTAATGGAAGTTATCTTTCAACCAAGAATTCCTTCTCCTGTTTAATGCAATATATCACTAGTTTTGTATTTCCAACTAAACACAGAGCTCTTGCAGGTAATACTTAGAGCTACTACTGAAAATAATATTCAAAATACCAATATTGAATATTCTTCATTTATATAGCTCAATGTATGATTACGTTAACTGAAGATAAAAGGTGTTGTCAAGTCCTACTTCAATCTTTACCCGAGAACTGTCACAACTCTTACAAGTTTCTTGAGTCTTTCTGTAGAAGACCAATATCATATCTTAGCCAGAGTATCTGTTGCAGGTGGAGCAGATAATTTTTAGTGCTATCTATATTGTTGCTAAGAAACAGCATTAGTTTTGGTGAATTTATTCTCTCTCTCTCTCTCTCTCTCTTGTATAGGTATTATACTGAATCTTTTGTCAGAGATCACTGACTTTGGTCTCCAATCTCAACTTACTCAACAAATGGCCACTGTCTTGGTAGACATTATTGATATAAACTTTGACTCTTTAATGGAATCTTTGAGACTTGATTCTCCTGACTCACATCTTCTAATGCTGCAGTATGCTTGTCAATTTTATAGTTCATTTGATAAAATGGCTCAGATTTTAGATCAAGGTGAAGCCTTCCTTCAAAGTATACAAACTGCCTAGAATTAGTTGCCAATTTGTGTTATAAGGAGGAGAAGGGGGATGATGGTAGGATGTACCCTCAATATGCATTTTATGTACATTATCTTTATCAGACAAGGATTGTGATGAGAGGCGGACTGGATTAGAAGAGGAAGATATTATGGCTGTAGAAGACTCTCACCAAATCATAGCAACTGTTGTATCAGTCATAACTGAAATACAACTTCACATAAAGGTATGTTAAGCATTTATACTCTGTCTACTCTCTTTCCTTCTCTATATGGTAGATCTTGAGATGGTGCCAGTTCAACCAAAATGACTATAATATATTAACAGTTGGTAATGTAGGTTTAAACCTTTATAAAAAGTAAGGCTGCCAACTGTTTGAAGACAAAATTACAATATCTCTAGAATTCCTGCATACAAGAACGAGCTGTTATAGCAACTATGAATATAGTAACTGTTTTACCACTAGAGTGCTGGGGAGAGGAGGGTGTGGCTGCTCTTTGGTCAACACTGTGTCAGATAGCATCACTTAGTCAAGAAGGTTGGTAATGAAGGAAGTATGTATTATGTTGTAATCTCTTGAAGATATAAATGAAGACAGTTGTGATATGATGGAAGCTTGTCTCAATACAATTGTGACTCTGTCTAGAAAATGTCAAGAAGCTAACATTATTGTAAGTCTAAATAATACAAGTAACAGTAGTATTAAGAAACTGTGTAATATATTGTTATATTCAATTTACATGTAGTATGTGTGTTGTTTATCCAGCTGGCAACTGGTGAACAGCTTGCCATTTTTTTTTTCCAACTAAAAGACAATACCAGCTCTCCTACATTAAGAGCTTGTGTTGCGGCTGTTATTGGAGCAATTGGAAAGACAAGTTTAATAACCACTCAACCAGAACGATTTATATTATTAGAGGTATTTGGATGACTACAAGTTACCATTAGTATCTCTCTCTCTCTCTCTCTCTCTCCCTGCAGCCTATCATTTCATGTTTAAAGAACACAGTAGCAAAAGACACTTCTCTAATTGTTTGTTGTCTTGCTCTAGATGCCATGTTTGACATTCTTGGTGATGATAATTGTCCTCCTGAACTAATAACAATTGATCTGTTAACTCTTTTACAAACTACCAAACAAAATCCTAAGGACACAAGTGAGTAACACACAACTAATGATACCACATGATAAGATGCTAGTTACATATTTAACCCTTTATATGGAAATTTAAAGGGTTAAATATATATGTCAAGTTGTGTTTAATAGACAAAGTAACTGTCTTTTCTGTAACTGTAATTAGTTTAGACTCACAATTAATTATCTGTAGTTACACATATGTATCTGGAGATGTGTATGTGTTTGTTCTTTTATTTATAGGTACAGAAAGAACAACAGCACCTGGAAAAATATGGTGTCCTTGTTGATACAGTACAAACTAACCTACCTCTATTTATAGAGTACTTGAAAAATCAAAAATAATATCAACACAACAGCAGCTGTATTGATTAATATTACTAAACATGTTTTAAAAATTGAAATTTTAAAACTATTAAACTTGTTTAATGATCCATCGATCATATGCACTACATATTATAAGGGCGTGGTCAGTTATTTATTATTAAGTTTTGCAGCAGCTCCAGTATCCATAAACCAGTGTAGTTCTCCCTTGACTGGTCTAACAAGACCTGCTGGCAGAGGGTCTTGTCCTTCTGAGGGTTCCAAGCACCCTTTGACAGCATCTACTTTACTAGACCCTGTTGCAACCACAAAAATATTTCTTGCTTGGTTTAGTACAGGGATTGTCAATGTTATACGTGATGAAGGTGGTTTTGGACTGTCTGTAATGGGTATGACCAGCTTTTCTCCGTTTCCTGGAGACCAGGATGACCAGGAAATAAAGAGCAAGTATGTCCATCTGGTCCCATTCCCAGTATCAATAAATCAAATGATGGGGAATGAGTCTGTGGGATGGACTTGTTTGATTTTTAGGATGTAGTCTTCAGCTGCTCCACTCACATCCAACAAAGGATCAATAGCAAATACATTCTCAGCTGGTAATGAGATATGATCAAACAGCTCTTGTTTAAAGAATGCATATGTACTGTCTTCACTACTGAACGGTACATGTCGCTCATCACAAAAGAAAACCCGCCAATTATGCCAATCAAACATCTCCACGAGTTCGGAATCCTTGAGAGACATACTTTGAAACACTACCCCCTGAAAGCCCACAGAAAAGAATCCATGATCTTCAACAGACTTTTTAGCAATTTCAGCTATCATGTCGCAAACTTTCGTCTGCACTTCATCTCCTGATGCATGTATATGTAATTGAGGAGCTGCCATAGTTTTGCAGGGCTAAGTAAATAAAGGGTTAAAATTAGAGAGCCTTTTTTTAACCCTTTAATTACTTGAGGATTCAAAATAATAAATAAACAAACAAAACCGATTATGGCAAGTCAAACAGAGCCGTCTGCAGAAGAACTTAAAGTAGAGTAAGTAAAAAGATGTCCTTCGTGTCGTTTACTTTTACTTGAAGGTACGTTGCTGAGGAGAAATACCACGAAGACAGAATTAGTCATGTTGAAAGAAACTTCTCGGGACTGTCAATGTGTATGGGAGGTGTAGCTAGAAAAAACTGCTCTCATGAGAGACAAAGGAGATAAGTTAGCAAAAACTGATTCAAGTTAGTTCTAGAGTTTTCTAATAATTTATACACCAATCATGACAATTTCCTACACAAAGTTTAATAAGCTTGGACACCCACTTGTACCTTCATTGACAAAGATTCTCTTTAGGATATGTCAGCTGGTGAGACAGGGTCACTCAAGACAGCTCTAGATGGACTATCAGATTGCTTTGGGGGTTTAGAGGACTACAGACAAACAGAAGTACACACCGCGTACATAGATACATGTAATTGTTATCACATATAGTTGGATAGACTTGAAGCTAAAGTTGTAAAGCCATTATGGAATACGATAATGTCTGTCGAAAAGCTAAGGTAAAGAGAGACAATAGTATACGCACCCTACGTACCTACCCCACTTTTAAGCTTACTAATGAGAACATATTCTTGGTCTATTTTATAGGAAGAATTGAGAGCGTGCCACACAGACAGAGTTAAAGTTGTTAACCAGCAGAGAAATCTAGACAGAATGCGTATTCGTGAGCCGTCCAATAGGAAACGAATTGTATCCCACACATACATACTACACACCTCTGACAATAACTTGTTAACACATAATATCTCTACTTTAATAATGTTGTATGCCTTAATAGTATGTCTTCAGACACAGGTATTTGTCATCACATTCTTGCTTTTAAACCCAGTCTATCAAAAAAATGCCATATTTTCACATCTTTTCAATTTAGTTAGAAACAACTTTACAGAAAGCCAAATTCACAACGATTACAATCATCAAAATCATTAGAGGATTACATGCACGGGTTTGAGAGGAAACGGGTCCACGACCTTAAGGTAGTAAATCAATCCAATGTTTTTGACTATTAATAATAATAACTATTGTAACACTGTTGTGTTCTAATTATAGGAAATATTAGGAGAATATATTCATATTGAAATGGTCTTCCATGCAAAGGCATTAGAATTGTTTACAGTAGCTTATCAGCATTTGGAGAGTATTAACGAAGATTGAGGCAATTGAAGTAAGAGAAATAAACCACAAATGATCTATACTTGTTCCATCCTTCAAACAATTGTCTAGTTATTTCAAAATGGGCTTCAACAACGTAAAAGAGGAGGTGTACTAAATGAACCATTGCCATCTAATACCCCCATCCATAGAACAGGTTCAGAACCCTCCCTCACTTCACAGCCATGAGACCCACTACCACTCTGAAAATAATAACTAGATTATAATTATTGGTAACCCCGTCACTTAGTTATGTTTTTTATATACCATAATTATATTGATTTAAACCACACATATTCTAACAATGCCAAATTCCTTTCTTTTTTGAGAGAAAGAGAGAGAGAGAGAGAGAGAGAGAAATACCTTCAGACAACAAAAATAGATAAGCATATTACATTATTGACTTGTTACAACACACTCCCAAGTTTTGTTGTTAAACAGGACTAAGTTCTATGTAATTGTTTTTAAGAAGACGTCGGTTCATGTCGTGGAGAGCAGCATGTGCTATGCGCTCAGAAGGGAAGGTTACAAAGGCTTTACCATTAGGGGTACCATCATCAAAGCATTGGACCCTGACACTCTCATACTCAACACCATAGTTCTTGAAAAAAGACACAATATCAGAAATGGTAGCTGTTGGAGGTAATCCATGCATTTCGTACGGTTTTCTTCTCTCGCCCACTGCTAACTGATATACCACTATGACCAGGATGGGCAGAAGAATATCGCTCAGTAGTGTAGCTTTCTTCAAAGTCTCTTTTAAGGTCACTCCCACGTCTGGTTCCTCGGGTTCCTTCTACATAAGGAGATTCATATACCATTTGTCTTGGCAGATCATTAGGGGGGATGTTCCCTCTCACCGTCACGATAACCAGTCCACCTATCATAGAAAAACTATCGTAACGAGCATGACTACTTGATCCTTCCCTGCTTCGATTGTTGCCACGGTAACTGCCAACTGATTCATACCGATATCCACCATAATCCTCTCTATCTCTGTATCACCATAACCTTCTTCAAAATGAGGTGGTCCTCCACCTCTACCACGTGATGGGCGTGCCTTTTCCATCATGTATGGTTTCATGTCCAACACTTCTTCCTCTGAACAAGGTTCTATTGTTATCATATGACTACCTTGATAACGATCTCCGTTCCGTTTCAAAGCTTTTTTTAGTTCCTCCGAACTAGCAAATTCAATGTAACCATCACCACGGAATTTATCGTTTTCTCCACGAAACAAATGAACACACCCAACACCTATGATACAGCCATCAAAGAATGACCGGACACCTTTATATAAGGTATTCTGAGGAAACCCAGTACATATGCAAAGCGAGTACGTGGGTTTCTCATGAGTGGAGACCGAGACCGTTGACGGGCACCACTGCCACCCCCCACCACCCCGACTACGATGTCCTCCGTTGTCCTGATTTTGTTGTCCTCCCACATCACTACTACACATTCGATGTAATTCCAATCGTCTTATGCCACTCATAGCAGCCTTTCTGATTTGATCCAATTTCTGTTCGCTGACTTCCATGACATCAATATAACGATCACCAATATGATTCCGGTCCATTAAAAGTGCTACCTTTACTTCATCCTTGTTACGCAATTGTACAAAGGCTAATCCAGAAAACTTTCCATCGTACATGTACATCATGTCAATTCTGTTTTTAGCAATGTTTAAGGGTACTGAAAAATTGTGAAATGTCATCCAAGCGGACATTAAAAGGGAGTCCTCTAAGTAGTACTCCAATTGCAACAGCCATGTTGAATGATCTTCCTCCGTATATATATAAAAAACAGCAACTAGAAATACCAGATAGTTTACAACAAGATCAAATTATAAGTACATAACAATAATGGTAAGTAATATTTAAAGGTAAGGAATGGCCATACACATGCCTAAGAAAGCGGGTAATTGCCTAGTCACCCATTAAAAGCCTGAATACACCCACTTTCCCTTTTTGTGTTGCCTAGCAACAAGACAAGGTGATTAATCAAAGATTTGCCTAAAAGCCAAACCAGATACCAACTTCCATTCTATCCATTATACCATTACTAACCATATATAAAAAGACACCATATTACAACCAGTTTAAGCAGAAATGCCACAGTGGCAATGTTTGACTACAATATATTCAGGAATGGCAGTACATACAGCAATACCAGTTATAATAATAATTCATTGGAACCATTCTTACCACAGTCTTCTAAACTTCACTTGCAGGAAACCAAATACGTTTGCTTTAGCTGTTCACCTGTAAAAAAGAACTTAAACAGTGAAAGTAAAGATCCAGAAGGCAACAACAAATGCGCATGCTCAAATGGAAGGGCGTGTCACCCACGTGGTGTAAAAATGGCTATGAGAAATGTTCACTATGCTTCTACTCTTTGTAGATCTGTACTGAGACTTAGATGGCTGTCTTCTGGACATGCTCTCTCTGAGAAAACAGTCAGAGTTTTAGATAAAGAGTACGTGCGTGATCATATGACTAACATCACACCACCCATACTAAGTCAAGTTGGTCGCAATCTCCATAGAAATTCCACATCATCCTGTGAGCATTATTAAAGAACGAGTCGTACAACATTTTTATAAAACGTACACTAAACGTGTTGGTAATCCTCTATATGTACATATTCAAGATACCCACCTATTGTAACTACAGAACAAAATTTCGACTCTCTTTTGATTCCAAAAGATCATATCTCCCGAAGTAAAAATGACAATTATTACATCAATAGTGATTATGTACTTCGAGCGCATACATCAGCGCATCAAAGAGATTTTGTAAAAATGGGTTTTGATCAGTTCTTGGTCACAGGTGATGTTTACCGACGAGATGAAATCGATTCTAGTCACTATCCAGTATTCCATCAAATGGAAGGAGTACGTGTATTTACTAAACAAGATCTCTTTCACACTGCACAAGATGATACTTTAGAAGTACTTGAGGAGCATCCTGAGGATAGAATTGAGACAGATGAAAAAAAACAGGCTGAACATACAATTGATGCTGCAAAAAATGCTAGAGTTAAATTTAAAAGGAACTTTAGAAGGTGTGGTCAAAGATCTTTTGGTCATGATACAGAAACAAGATGGCTACCTTGTTATTTTCCCTTTACACACCCATCCTATGAGTTAGAGATCAAATTTCAGGGGGAGTGGCTAGAAGTACTTGGATCTGGAATAATGCGACAGGGTATTTTGGACAAAGCTGGGGCTAGTAATAAAGTGGGCTGGGCTTTTGGGTTGGGTCTCGATCGATTGTCCATGTTAATGTTTGATATACCAGACATTAGACTTTTGTGGAGTGAAGACCCAAGATTTTTAGAGCAATTTAAAAATGTCACTCTTGACATAGATACAGACATAAAATTCAAACCTTTCAGCAAGTTTCCACCTTGTTGTAAAGATGTATCATTTTGGATAAGGGACGACTTTAATGCTAATGATTTCTATGAAGTTGTGAGAAGTGTTGGAGGTGATCTCGTTGAAAAAGTTGAATTAATTGATTCCTTCTCGTCTTCTCAGGAAGTCAGTCATTGCTATCGAATTACATATCGTTCAATGGATCGTTCAGTGACCAACGAAGAGATTAATAATTTGCAGGAGAAGCTTAGAAGAGACATAAGCAACAAAACTAAATGTTGAATTAAGATAATAACAGCTAAAGGAGACAAGAAAAGTGTTACTACATTTTGACCACACCTCAATATAGTAACATAAGAAAATAATAAATTGTTTAAATAGACATGTCCAGGTTAAAGGAAACTACCTTCAGTACAACTAATAATGTGTAATGTATTATAGTTAGTTATTATAGATATGAAATAGTTTGTTGTAAAGGTGTTATTTATTTATTAAACAGTTAATGCAATGATAGAAAAGAAACAGATGAAAAATGAACATAATATTTGATTCTGTCAAAAAACCTCGTCCCTACCACCATTTAAATAGAATAATCTATAATAATATCTGAAAAAAATTATTTCTCTCAAAATATTTATATCTTTTTTCAAGATTATAAATATAATTACACTAACGACAGCTCAATGTAACGAACGACCAATGTACTTGTGGTTTAAGTCACGGACAGCACGTCGAGCGTCTGTTTGAGTGGGAAAGACAATGTATGCTACACCAGTTGATTTTCCTGACTGATTATAAATGATTTCAACATCACTTTCATCAATCTATAAAAATAACAACAGTACAGTGACCTAATGATCTAGACTAGTGATCCTAGATCACTGTGGTAAGTGCTGATGTTTACTAGTCTAGAGCTTACTAATGATAGCTATCCTAGGTCACTGTGTAAGTAAGTACTGATGTTCACTAGTCTAGAGCTTACTAATGGTAGCTATCCTAGGTCACTGTGGTAAGTACTGATGTTCACTAGTCTAGAGCTTACTAATGGTAGCTATCCTAGGTCACTGTAGTAAGTACTGATGTTCACTAGTCTAGAGCTTACTAATGGTAGCTATCCTAGGTCATTGTGGTAAGTACTGATAGTTACTAATAGTGAGCTCTTAAAATTCTAGGATAGTAGTGATAGATTATATACAACTTACATGAAAATCAACAAAGAAGTCAACCAGATCATATTCATTAGTACTGTAGGGAAGTCCTCTTGCTTTAATTGTAGCTCCACTAGATCTTCTTCTCTTTCCTCCACCAGAATGATAAGGGTTTGTACCTCCAGAACGACCCCAGCAGAATCCATAAGAGCATAAGTCACTTCATTACCAGAACACTAAATTAAAATAAAATGGAACTAGAAAACAGTCTACAATAAGTTTGTACATTAATTAATAATTATTAATTAGTTTATTAATATTATAGTCAGACATACTGACCTGAAATACTTCAATATATCTTCTACCTAAATTTCTCCTATGTAAACGATCAGCAGCTTTGGAGGCGGAGTCCACTGATGTCATCTGAACATAACAATCTCCTGTAGGACGATTCTAAAAGAAATTCAAAGATATATTCTGGTCCTACAGAAGACATACACTTACTTGTGCATTGAGGACCATGTGGACGCCATGTTGTTCAATGTTTTTATTCAAATCTCCAAAGAATTCAATAACATCTTCAGGAGTAGCCTCCCACGGCAAGCCCCTCAATTTGACACAGTTCCTTTCTGATCCTCTCTTAGCAGCAATGACACTGGTAGCTGATGAAGTGTTTGGGTTCAGAAAAGAAAAACTGTTCCAACTGTTCTGGTGTCCCTGATTTGTTCAACACCTACAACAGAAATACATTTAAAGAACTCTTTCCTATAATAACACCTCAGTATTAATAACAGTTTAGAATAGGATACTATAAGTACATTGTCCTATTGTTATTGAGCCCCTTAGAAAGGTGATCTTCAGTACAAGAAGAGTAACTTCAACTTTCATTTGTCCTATATAGTTTACCACTCTTTATTATAATACACTTATTGTTACTGTATAAATGTTATATTAAGTTGTCATTAAAAGAGGCTCAACTATATGCATAATAATAGGGACCATTATTGGCTACTTCAACTGACCACTAGGAACTCTTTCAGGGAACTAGTAAACAGCTCAATATAACGTCCCATCATATCATGTTTGTGTTTCTTTAATGCTCGTTGCATGTCTTCATCTGATGAAAATAAAGAGAAAGCATCTCCCATGCTTTGCCATCAGGATATCTGACTATTAAGACTCCACCCTCTCCATTCTTTAATTTAGCTTCAGGACCAAAGAAATCTACCTGTTTGAGGGAGAAACAAAATGACACTACAGCTTACTAATAGTTAATGGTAGCTATCATAGGTCACAGTGGTAAGTACTGATGTTCACTAGTCTAGAGCTTACTAATGGTAGCTATCCTATGTCACTGTGGTAAGTACTGATGTTTACTAATCTAGAGCTTACTAATGGTAGCTATCATAGGTCACATGGTAAGTACTCACAATTTACTAGTCTGAGCTTACTAATGCAATAGCTATCCTACGTAATTATAAAAGCTACACCATCACTTTCTGTACTCTGTACAAGAAACCTTGCATACGTACCACAAAGCTACACACATCATTACATCATGAAACTAACAAGTAAACATTAAAACATGAAAACATTAAAACATGATAAAATTTCTCACAATCTGATAACTCCATAAATTCTTCAGGAGTAGCTTCATATACCTGGAAAATTAATAATTAGTCTTCAAAAAGAAATGGGGCATACCCTCTTACCTCAATATATCTCTGCTGCATATAATGACGATCTCTTTGCAATGCTAACAAAGTTTGTTCCTCATTCTCAATTACCACAATAGCCTCACCAGTGCGACGTCCCAAACTGATTAATATTGAACACTAACCCACCACTACACAGAGAGAGAGAGAGTGCATGTGTATGCATGTGAAGGGGAGGAGAGATTGTGTGGGTACTCACGGGATAATATTAAGTCCAGAGAGAAATCCAGCGACATCTTTGTGATCAGCAGAAAAGAGAAGTCCCCTCAATCTAACAACACAACCTTTACATACATCACCAGAACTAAAACGACAGAGAGAGTTAACAAAAAACTTACCAAATACTTACTTCACTTGATTGGAATGTTGATAGTGTTGCTGTATCATCTCTGGTGACTCAAACACGTTTCCTAAACAGATTTTACAGGTTTTACAATGTACATTATTATATAATACCTTGTGATAGCATCTTCTGTACCACATTAGCTAAAACATTAATCTCTTCTTGACCATAGAGATTACTAGATGGAGTATCAATACCAAGATCTGATAATACTGTCAAGAAAAAGTACTAGACAAATGGATAAATGGATGAAAGGAATGGATAAATGATGAAAGGAATGGAAAGGAATGGATGAATGGAATGGATAAATGAATGAATGGATGGATAAATGGAATGAAATGAATGAATGGAATGATGAATGGAATGGAATGGATGATGGAATGGATAAATGGTTGAATGGAATGGATGAAAAGGAATGGATAAAATGAATGGAATGGAAATGGATAATGGAATGGATGAATGAATGAATGGAATGGATGAATGAATTGAATGGATGAATGAATGAATGGAATGATGAATGGAATGGATGAATGAATGGATGAATGGAATGGATGAAATGGATAAATGGATGAATGGAATGGATGTAGTACTAATATTAGGATACATTCACATAAATCAAAAAGATTTTGAGGCTGAAACTCAAAATTAGTTTTCTTATAAATCTCCTTCAATACATCAAAATACTGATACATAAACTGCGGAACTGAGAGCATTTTCTTCATTATCTCTGGGAACAGAGCTTGACGAAGTGGGTGAGAGCCATTGGTGACAATACAGTAATTCTTATCAGAGTAACTTGACATGGCAGTCTGGAACTACAAGATAAGGACAGAAAAGCAAGGAAGTTATAAAAATTAGCTAAACTTCAAACCTGTGTTTCTTTAGAATGACCAAATTATTTGGTCATTCTAAAGAAATTCTAAAGGGATTCATACAGGGGGGGGGGGGGAAATCCCAGGTTTTCCTCCCCCCCTGTATGAATCCCTGAAATATATGTATCATGTAAAAAGTAATAATAGACATTTAATTTCAAAAGTACTAATATGGTAATATGGTCTATTGGACATAGTATTGGCTATGTAAGGAACTTACCTTCTCAAGTCCTTCTGTCAGTGAAGGAGCTTGAGAGAAATCTGCTATAGAAATACCCAGTGGCGTGGTGGGTTCATCTGGTATGATGTCAGGTCGTACATAGCAAAGTTCTACTTGTGTTTCAGGCTAGAAAAAATACGCAAAGATCATCTATAATTAGAGCTTCCATAATAATTCTATTACAAATTACTTCCGAGTATAAAAATGTACGTAAAACATTATGGGTGTGGTCTTAGTCATGATATTTTAACCCTAATGAGACTGTTTCAAACCAAATTAAACTTTTTTACTACTTGTGTTTATACAATGTTATGTCATGTGGCATGGAAGTCTTTCCTGTTAGAGAACATGTACATTCTAATTAATGTCACACCTGTATTTTAGTGGTATCAATGACTTGCCACGAAAGAAGACATATTTCTTTCTCGTCTCCACCAAGATCATTACCTCCCAAACCACATGTGCTACACAACGAATAGTAATAGTTTTTCGTAAGGACGTTTAGCCATTATCCTCTCCCAAAGATATCCCAGATGAAAACCACACACGTGAAATTAATTTTTAAAGTCAAATTAATTTTTTTGCGGACAGTCGTGCAAATTATGTAAATATGACGTCATCAGTATGGCCTTCAAGAAAACAGAGTTGAACGACTATTGTCAGAGTAACAAGATTCCAGTGAACGGGTACCAGACAACTATAACTAAAGACAGGCTTTGTAAGTGTATTGACATGTGGTGATCGGTCCTTTACATCCAAGGAACCTCACCCCACGAAAAAGCGGCTGAAAACGATGTAGCGACAATTGCACTAGAAACATTGACACTTGACCCCACCCATACGATAAAAGGAGGATCGAAAAAAGCACTAACAGAATCCCCTATCATCTCTACTAATACTTCTAGTACTCCTGATTCAATAGATCCAAGATCTGGCCAAGTATCTTCCTCACCTGTGCAAAATAAATTTGATGATTTCCGGCAAAACGGAATACCCTATACTGCAGTTCTTACTTCATCAGAAAATCCAGAACACGTATACTATTCCAGTCTTTTGTCAAATTATTGTCAAATGATGGACTACCTGAACCAAAACATAAAATTAAAGACTTCGGTCAAAACAGTATTCTGGTTCTGTTAATATAGGTGACAAAGTATTCACTACTAATGATGTTTTTTCAAAGTTTGAAGATGCAAAAACACTCTGTAAACTGTATTGCAATTAAAGAATTGAATATTCTAAATCATTTACAGCCACAGGGTCTGGCAACAACAACAACAGCTAAGATATCCAGGTCAAGCGTTTATATTAACTCCACAACATCAGGTATTTACCTACCGACCTGTACTACATCCTCATTTCATGCAACCAGTACAAGCTGGTTTTCTTCCAGCCCATACTCGAATACCTCTAGTTACCACTCCATCAGGAATTGCTATGATACCAAATAAAATGGCCACTCCAGCTCTTTATCCTCAGTATACAAATCTTTCCAGAATGCCAGTGCCATTAACTACTGAACTAATACTGCTGGTACATTTGTAGGACCTCAAGTTGTGAATCATAATATAAAGCCTCCTCCTGGTTTTTCACAAGAATACTCACCAGACAAACTACAGGAAAGACATCATCCACACTCCAGGACAGGCTCATGTCCATCATCCTGAATTAATACCTCCAGCTGCTTTACACAAAACATTTCTCTTCCTGAAAACACTCAACAATCTGGACCAGCTGGTAACAAGGTGTCAGCTACCAATACTTAACTACCAGGTGTCCACTACCAGTACTAACTCTAGTCAAAGGGCTACTACTGGAAGACCATCAGGACAAGGAATTATCTCCATTAATAGTGCTCCTCCATTAAGCAGACCATCTTCTACTCATGGTAATACTCCTCCATTAAATAGGCCATCTTCTACTCATGCTAATCCTCCTCCATTGAATAGGCCATCTTCTACTCATGCTAATTCTCCTCCATTAATAGGCCATCTTCTACTTATGCTAATCCTCCTCCATTGAATAGGCCATTCTTCTACTCATGCTAATTCTCCTCCATTTGAATAGGTCATCTACTCATGTACATGTAATCCTCCTCCATTAAGCAAGCCATCATCTACTCATACCAATACTCCTCCATTAACTGTGTCATCCTCTCATTTACCTGCATCATATAAACAACAAACACCCAATACTACTGTAGTTAATGATATGTCATCTCAATACCCAGTTCTCATCTAGTCCCACAGCCTGAACTCAATTACAAACAGTTACTAAATGAATATGCTCAAAAATCAAAGCTTCCAATGCCAGCATATGATGCAGAAATATCCAACTGAATGTGTGGGTTATGTTGGAGTTGTTGAGTTCAATGGTCAAAAATATCGCTCAACACCTGATAAAAATAAGAAAAGGGCTCAAAATTTAGCAGCAGGTGTGAGCAATGAGAAGTCTAAGTTTGCTAGCAAACACACCTACATCAGCGTTAGTATAAAAACAACTCCAATACCAGGTAAGCCAATCAACTATATCTTTGACCTATATATCATAGTATAGCTGTTATGGTGTAGTAATCATATAGCAATTGCTTTCCCACTTAGGGACACGCCCAGTTATCAGCAGTACAGATGCTACATCTTATAAAAACAAGCTACAAGAACACTTGCAAAAATTGAGGCTATCGTTACCCGAATATGAGACACAGTCTTTACCTAATGGTGGTTTTGTTAGTACTGTTAGCTACACAACAGATAAAGGACAAAGACATCTTATAAAAGGGAATGAATGTACTACACAAAAAATCAGCTGAACAGAGTGCTGCTCAAAATGCATGTCTAAATTGAAATTAAAATAAATTATTCATTTATCATCATTATTGATAATTAGCCAAAATCAAATATTGGTGTAAAATTTTATAATGACATAAATTGTTCCTTCATTGATGTGTAATGGCTATACCTTGTTTTAGCATATTCCAGGTAATTGAAACCTGACAAACTAGTTAGGTGAGTTTGCATAAGAGCCCAGATTGTCCATAACAAGTGCATAATAAGACAACCTTTATTGGCCTCCGATAAAGCTCGTGAACATCGTTATCAGTCACTGTACAACTGATGAAGAAACAAGGAATATGATGAAGGGCAAATGGATGGATAGATACTCAGATGTATGAACAAATGAATCAATAAACCAAACCTTTCAATTTTGCTCTCTCTTCTAAATACATTCTAATAAACTTCTTCTGTACCATCTCATCAGGATAGTATGAATAGTCCTGGCATATCTAGACCAGCAAACTCACCAAAGAAGTCTCCTAGCTCACAGGCCACATAATTCAATCCACAGTACTCATAATCAATAATGTTACTTTCCCTGTGGCCTCATTATAGATTAAATTACCATATTGGAGGTCATTATGACAAAGTACAAATGCTGATTGAAACGTCATCAAGAGGGATTTCATATCCTCTGATTCTTTTCGCAAAGCATCTATTGAGCCAAATGTTGACTTAAATTTTGCATCGATATCTTTGTCAGTGAAAGTCATCGGAATTATGCTCAAACCCTGATCATAAAATGGAAGATGACTGGGTTATGACGATAATTTTCAGGTAATGTCACATTATGAAGGCGTGTCATTGAGACAGCTATGCTGTGAAGAAATTTGGCATTAGCTAAGTCCTCCCATCAGAGCAGGTCTTCCTGGTGCATAACCATAGCATAGGCCATTCGATAATTGACAATATATTGGAGGATTTTCCCAATTTGATGAAGTAGTAACAGGGCAACTATTTCCATTTCTCGGTCAACAAAAAGATGGGTCATTTTGCCGTTAGTCCTCACTAGTACTACGTTGCCATCCTTGTCTATGTCAGTACCCTCTTCATAACACCACAATATCATTACTGGTACCTAAGCCATCATTACAGTAGAGTGGTTTAATGTTCTCTTTCTTCCAATTCGGCTTAATGTGTGGCATTACATTCTCTATAAATAACTCCGATGCTTGTGGTGCTTTGGAGCTCCAATGGTAGATATTCCATTTTTAATTACCTACTTTCCTCTCTTCGAACGCCATTTTTAAGCACCGCCCCTTATGCTTATAAAACGTACGCGACTTTTTTAATCGCCGCAGTTCTAAAAATGTCTTCGCAATACAGAGTTCTTTCCGGTCCTGTCAGCGAAACAGCAATCCTGAGAGAGCTACTGGATTGAATTTAGAAGAATATTGCGTAAATAAATTGCCCATTAACTGAAGAACAGACTTGGGCTGTATTGTCATCAGACATGGTCGCAGCCTCCTTCACTTGACGAAACTATCTTATTTTCTATAGCTAGAATAGGACTTCAAAGTGTAATGGTGACATTAGATGGTGATGTGAGACTTATTGCAGGTAAGAATCAAGGATACGCTCATTATTACTATTTCTTCGCAATATATCATTTTTTCATTGACTGAATAGTGGTCACATTCATATCATATTATTTAGTATCTACTTAATTATTATCATATGTCTCTTTATACTTAATTTCCCCTATGTATTGTAATATGTATATGTATTGTCTCCAGATTAAACAGTAGAGTAGTAAAGAAAGAAAGATATTCTAATACTGATATTTGTCAATGTTGTGTTCTAGAAATGAAATATAAGTGTTGAAATGTGTTTTCTAAAAATTACACAAAAAAGCATAAAATTTATTACTAACTTCATTACTTTAAATTATTGTTGTTCACAAGATGAAAACCTACAAAATTAAAAAGGAGTTGAGCAGTAAATAAATTAGTGACAATTTGTGTGCTAATTAATTATCAGTACTTCTCACATATCAGCTTATATGGTTGTTAAGACTAACTGTTAATAGAAACAAATAAGACATTTCACCCATCACCCACTTAGTAAAAACAACATGTTAAAACAATATCATAAATAATAATAAAACCTTACTAATTTGTGACGTGTATTCTTGCAGGAATTCGAATATTAAATCCTCAGAAAAGAAGACTATTAAACAGGTGATTGATGCTGGGTTGGTATTAGTGTGTCCCTCATGTATAACATCTTTAATTTTTAGATCTTCTATGATTTGGGACTTCTGTTATTCAATCTATTAGATTATGGCCTTGAAGATGATAAAGAACGAATTCTTTCACATCCATTAGAACAATTTATTGATAGTTTAACTAGAGATGATGGCAGCAGAGATATGTGTTCACTTGGTGGGTCCATTCCCGATCTTGAAGACCCAACTCAGATACTGAGAGTATGAGAGCTGACAGTCCAGCATTGACATTTCCTCAGAATTCTAGCTCTTTATCTATTGGGTCTTAACTGATCTCTTTGATGTTATAAAGGTTAAATAATAGATAATGCAATCCAATTGGTATAATTGATTGATGGTCTTATTATTATTATTATTATTATTATTATATTATTATTATTAATTTTATAGATTTGTGAGTCTCAATTAGAGGAGAAAGTCTCGTCACATTATCAGCTATTATGTAAAACTCTAGTGGAAGATGCCATCAAGATTATAAACACAATTAGAGTAACAGTGGAAAAATAATCATAACAGTTTATTATAAAAGATATATCTCTTTAGAAATTGAAGGATCAAGATCCTGAGAATGCCATCAAAAAAGAGTAAGTGTAATAAAACTTAAATATCTGTTTTATCTCTGAATAAAATAATTTATTATTATAATATATTTTCTTATTTAGAATAGTCAGTGGTTAGATGTAATGAAGGATGTCAGTGAAAAGAACATTAAACTACACCATGTAAGGATGAATATATTATTGTACTTTTAAGTTTTAACTTGTAAAAGGTGAGTGATAAAGAAAAATATTGAAAGATAAAGTGGAAATGTCAGAGTTTGAAATTTGCTGATGAGCATTGCCAATTTTGATAAAAGCACTCTCAAATCGATCTCATGTGTGAGTATACATTATTCTAAAGATCATAATTCACAATACTTTGTTCTTTTATTGTAGCCATCAAATGAAGAGTACCAACTAAAGAGGTATTGCAATCCAGAACTTGATAATGAAGTTCTAATAATATACATGTCTCTCTCTATTAGACTGATGATCCTCATGATTCTATAATGCAACAAATTCGTGCTCTCGGCCATATTTAAAACCAGTGAGTCAACTAGTATCAAACAATGATACAATCATATCAGTTACCACTGCTAGGTATCAGAGAGAAAATCAAAGTGCCAGAGTTTACCACGTCAATGACTTCCCATGGAATCATTGATGGAAAGAGATCAAAACTCCTCACACACTTAGGAAAATACATAGAGATTCTCTGGTAAATCAATAAAAAAGAGGAGGACACCTTCATTTTTCTTTCTCCCATCTTTCCAGCTAATTTTAATGTACTTCGTCCTTTTAAGTCATATTCTGACTTAAGCACAGTCCCTGTGAAGAAAAACAAGATTACAATAAAAACAAATCTCTCATTTCTTTAATTGATATTGAAGAGAGTTTTGCCTCCAATGTTAACTATTAGTCAAGTTGTGATGTATATTAGAGCTAGAGTCATCCTTCATGGAAAATCAACATTGAAGAAGTAAATAATATTAATAATTGTTGTTTATTTATTTATTTTTTGTTTATTAGTCTCTTGTTCTTACAAGTAATCCTTTTACCAGTGGATGTATTTATAATCAAGCTAAAACCAGTTTCTAATCCAGTAAAACAGGATGATAAATATGATTGTAGTAGATCACAGTTTGGAATCTCTTTCAAATTCATCATTGAGTATACCTGTGACACTTTCTTTTAAAGGGAAAATGGGAACATTTGAGAAGAGGAAACCAACCTACACAAAATACACAACAGTGCCTGGACCCATTGTAATCGCCGATTTCGTAAAGGGCTGATATCAGAACTGAAAATGAGATAACATGGTGTCAAGAGTTCAAAGTGAAAGACATGTCTAGATGATAAAGATGATGACTCGCTCAGTTCCAGTTCTTTTGGTGAGGAAGATCAACCACTGAATTTGAGAAACAACAGTAGCTATGTAAGTTTGATAAATAGATTTCTCTATATTAATACTTACCATATGCTGTCTCTACATTCTTGTTCAAAACAGGTTCAGCCATTGTCTGAAGTGATCAGTATTCGATCTACATTAGCTAAAGCTGATCTACATAATATGCAGCTCAAAAATCAGAAAATCTATAAAAGTTTAAAAGATAGAAAAGTCAGACATCAACTATTTAAGAGTGTTTTAATATCCTCTCTAGATTTGTTTTTCTTGTCAAAGAAGTCATTTGGGTTCTTTAGAAAACCACATGCTTGTTTATAGGTCATCAGTAAGTGTTCTATTTTTATAGACAGATTGATAATATTTAAATACTTGCTCTTAATATTTCTCTTTTTATTCTTTCAGACACATGTGTATACAGTGCTGTTGTAAGGACATTAAAAAGGTACATCTATAGCTATTACAAGATGCATACTATGTTAATAAGTAAATAATTGTTATGGTGAAATACACACAAAAAATAATGTATACATTGTTTCTTCTTTACAGACTGTTATTACCAGGCTCTCTCCAGATCTTCCCTCCACTGATAACCTTTGTATATGTCATCACTGTGTTGAATTCATGCAATGTCAAAATACATGATATTTTTATTAGAACCATTTCAACAAAAAAATGGATATTGCTTTGTATTAAAGCTTTCACCTACGTGTAATACAGTATATAATACTGGCATAACTGACCACCTCTGGTTGACGTCTGAAAGCAACCATGCTGTCTGTAGCGCTAGCTTTCATAAACACATATTTCCTTGTACTTTATATATTATATATAGACTTTATTTACTTATTGATCTTATAAGTAGGTCTGTACCTTGTCACATAGTATTATATCTATATGTCTAAGCTCTAAAACATATAGACCTGTAGTCTGATTATTTCAATGTTTTGTTGTGTATGTTTTGGTAACTATTCTATATAGATATGTACTTATAGTTATAGTTCAACAATTATAACAACGAATCATATTCATAAAAGCTGTGAAATTATATTAATTAATTCATGTTGATAGCAAGTTTGCTTACTTGACAGCAGTTTGTTTCAGCTCTATACGTGCTCATACGTACTTTTGAAGGAAACTTTGCAGAATATTAAAACAGGAATACCGACGTTTGAAATCTCTCATTCTTCAGTTCAAACAGATCTAAGGTACCTCACTAAGTAACTGTAGCTAGATAGTAATATTATGAGCCACGCCCTATTAAATTAGTAAGTACAAACCATTACAGTTGTTCACAGCAAAATGAGGTGGAGAACAAGAAACATTCTTGTGATTTTAGTTTACTACTATTTCAACTACTCATAAATTCACAAAGTAGGTCAAGTATATATGCTACAATGATCCTATTTTAAAAAATACAGATCTCAACTGTAGTATTATGGTAACGATAACTCCTGCAACTCTGCAATGCTACCCATTGTTGTATGAATGGCGGTACATGTATAGGAGTTGGAATTAATAGCTCTTGCAGCTGTCTCCCAGGATTCAGTGGTGATTGGTGTCAAATTGATTTATGCTATTGTGTTCCAAATTATTGCATGAACAATGGTACTTGTATTGAAGGTATTGGAGCTAATATAACATGTCAATGTCCTGAAACCTATACTGGTCAGAGATGTGAATCAGCCTTTTGTCCGAGATGATTACTGCAACAATGGAGGTACATGTCAAAAATTGATGACAATGCAGCAGTATGCATCTGTTTACCTGGTTACATGGGGAAACAAATGTAACAATGATGTAAAAGTATGTGATAAAGATACCTGTAATGGTAGAGGAACATGTAACGAGGACCAGGTCTTAAAACTATACATGCTGATTGTCAAGATGGGTTCTCTGGTGATCATTGTCAAATAGATGTTGATGTTTGTAATGAAAGTCTACCTAAATGCATAAATGGTGACTGTTTTGAAGGCATTGGTTTAGCTTATTCTTGTAATTGTCATCTTGGATTTTAACTGTATATTGATAATTTTTGTAACACCACATTTTGTTATAAAACGAATAATAGTGAGTGTGTCGAAAATAACATCACTTGCAATTGTCTACCTGACTATATTGGATATTGGAGATAAATGTGAAGGAGAGTGTGACAGTGACATGTATACATGTAATGGTAGAGGAACTGTAACGAGGGACCAGGTCTTAACTATACGTGTAATTGTCAAGATGGGTTCTCTGGTGATCATTTGTCAAATAGATTTGATGTTTGTAATGTAAGTCCTACCTAAATGCATAAATGGTGACTGTGTTGAAGGGATTGGTTTAAATTATTCTTGTAATTGTTCTTCTGGATTTAGTGGCTTTAATTGCAGTATTGATGATGACTTCTGTAATGAGACATACTGTATGAATAATGGTACTTGTGTTGAGGGAGTTGGAACTGATGGTCTCTTGCAGCTGTCTTCAGGATTCAGTGGTGATTGGTGTGGAAAATGATGAAACATATTGTACTCTAACTTATTGACAAAAACAGTGGTATTTGTGTGGAGGGTATTGTGGAGACATAGTAAGATGTGAATGTCCTCAAACACATTATGGGTCAGAGAGTGTGAATCAGTCTTTTGTCCTGACGATTAATGCAACAATGGTAGGATTGTTACATTGATCCCATTTTGCCCAATGTAACTCGATGTAATTGCATAACTTGGCCACACAGGAGACAGGTGTGATGTGGAAGTTAACAGGGAGCACTTCTTGTAACAAGACATGTATAGCAGGTAATAAGGAATATAATTATTAAATAATAATTATTATTTTAGTGTGTTATTGCAGTTACCCTATCATGTTTGTCATGGTGATTATATATAATAATACTGGTAGTGGTTTGTTTTAAACATCTTAAAAGAAAAAAAAGATTGCACCTGCAGATGAAGCAAAAATTCAAACCATTTAAATCAATAGATACATTATACTATATACACCAATATTATATATATATATATATATATGTGTGTGTGTGTGTGTGATAAATTCAATTTTAAACCCGCATGCATACAAATAGGCATGTAGAATAGTTGGCCTAAATTGGCCTAGATAAAATTATTAGCTATTTCTAATAATAATAATATCTCTCAGTTTTTTACTTACCAATAAAAAGGTATCATTATGCTGCAGGATTCATGTGTATTATATATAACATGATATTTTATTTCCTTAGACCAAGTTTAGAAAACATATATATGTTTCCATTATAAAAAATCTAATAACGTCAGTTATTGTCATTGATACAACACATGTTGATATAAAGTAAATAGAGAAAAAGTAAATATATTATATGTCAGGCTGAGTTAGAGAATATCAAGTAATAAGTCATCTTATTCCAGTCTATTTATTCATTGTAGTTGTATAGTGTTCTAAATAAGATACTTAGCCCATATATGGCACTCTTGTTTACATTGCTATTAATACTCAATTCACAGTTATTATGAATTTATTTATTATTTTAATAGCTTGTACAACAGTGTTGTTGTATGATCTTTTTTACTTTTTAAAGAGAAACACGATAGTAAGTCTATATATAACAAGATTTGTACGTGATTATCTCTCATTCAGAATAGATATCAGATATCTTCAGGTCAGTAGCTTTATATCGCTGATATAGTACTATGAGCCACGCCTATATTAGTAAATACTGTAGCTGTTTCTTAACAAAATGAAGCGGAGAACAACAAATTTTGTTGTTATTTTGTGTTTTCTTATGTTTCAATTACTCATAAGTGCACAAAGTAGTCAAATTAATGTGTACAAGTGAATTAATTTTTATGAAAAAATAGACCTTACTGTGTGTGATGACCCACCAACAAAATGTCTCAATGGAGTTGCATTGAAGCAGTGGAAGTAACTACACATGTAATTGTTATCCTGGATTTAGTGGCTTAAAATTGCAGTATTGATGACAGCTTCTGTAATGCTACCTACTGTATGAATGGTGGTACTTGGTTGAGGGTAAAATTGGAACTGATGTCTCTTTATAACTGTCTTCAAGGATTCAATGGTGATCAGTGTGAAATTGATATAGAAATTTGTACACAACTTACTGTGAGAACAATGGTACTTGGTATGAAGGTATTGGAGTTAATATAACATGTCAATGTCCTCAAAACCTATACTGGTCAGAGATGTGAAATCACCATTTTGTCCAGATGATTACTGCAACAATGGAGGTACATGTTATATTGGAAGTGTAACAAATGTAATTGCATAACTGGCTATACTGGAGACAGATGTGAAGTAGATTTAAAATGTATGTGACCCAGATACCTGTAATGGTAGAGGAACATTTAATGAGGGACCAGGTCTTAACTATATATGCGATTGTCATTAGGGGTCTTCAGTGATCGATGTCAATATGACAGTTGATGTTTGTGATGATGGTCAACCAAAATGCATAAATGGTGACTGTATTGAGACACTGGTGTTGGTTTAGCTGCTTATACATGTAACTGTTCTTCTGGATTTAGTGGCTTAAATTGCAGTATTGATGATGACTGTCTGTAATGCTACCTACTGTATGAATGGTGGTACTTGTCTGAGGGTGTTGGAACGAATATCTCATGCAACTGTCCTATCTGGATACATGGGATGGCCAGATGTGAAGTAGATATAAATGTGTGGTTTCAGATACATGTAATGGAGAGGAACATGTGACGAGGACCAGGTCTTAACTATCGTGTAATTGTCAAGATGGCTTCTTTGGTGATCAATGTCAAATAGACGTTGATGTCTGCAATGTAGGTCCAGTAAAATGTGTAAATGGTACTGTGTTGAGGGCATTGGTTTAGCATATTCTTGTAATTGTTATCTGGATTTAGTGGCTTTAATTGCAGTATTGATGGTACTTCTGTAATGATACATACTGTATGGAATAATGGTACCATGTATGAGGAGTTGGAACTGATGTCTCTTGCAGCTGTCTTCAAGGATTCAGTGGTGTATCGGTGTGTGAAAATGACTTGATATAATGGTGTACATCAACTTACTGTGAGAACAATGGTACTTGTTGGATGTATCGGAGACTTAGTAACATGTCAATGTCCTCAAACCTATACTGGTCAGAGAGTGTGAATCAGCCTTTTGTCCTGATGATTACTGCAACAATGGAACATGTCAAATTGATGTCATCTTAAATGTAACTCAATGTAATTGCATACTGGCTATACAGGGGAGAGATGTGAAGTAGATATAGATGGTGTGATATAGATACCTGTTAATGGGTAGAGGAACATGTAACGAAGGGACCAGGTCTTAACACTATACATGTGACTGTCAGCTGATCTATGTCAAAATGGTGGTACTTGTATTGATAAAATTGGTTCTGTATATTGTGAATGTATTTCAGGTTTCTCTGGTATCATTGTGTGAAGTTACTAGTAGCCACTTTCTGTAATGGCATTAGTTGTTTAGCAGGTACTTTTTGAATAACTGAAGAATAGTTTTAATTGAATTATAATAACTTTTTATAATTTTAGAAGCTATACTAGTTATCATACTCGTTATCATTGTTCTACTACTGATTGCTATCATTACAACATTTATTGTTAATACATGTCTTATCATTAAAAATGGAAGACAGAGAAGAAACCAAACTTCACCCACTACTCACCCCTAGATGACACCAGCTTACATTTAGATGACTTTGCTTCACCCCTACTCACCCACTAGATGACACAGCTTACATTTAGATGAATTTTGATTATTAAGTTATATAATGTGTTTATTTCTTTCTACTAACAAGTATAAACCAGACAATTATATGTTCTATATTAGTATTTAAATATATAAATATATATAATTTATATATAATATTATAATATTGGAGTATATTTATTATACTTGGACTAAAAAATATAATTTGTCAGAGAAAGAATCAGTAAATCACAAGCAAATATTATCTAGACCAGAGAATACTAGAAATAGATTGATCAAAGAATTGAAAATTTATTTTCTATTTGCTCTCAATAATAAATAAAATTTTACAACATATATGTACAGTACACTATGTTATTATTTATAATGCTTATAAAAATTTAAGGTTGATTCTGAAACATGTTACTATTAAATAGAAATGATTATTGCATTCATGTTACTATTTATAGGTTTTGCTAGCTAGAAACAGTACCAATTTCTTTTTAATCATCTTACTGTTGCTGAATAAGACAATAGGAATTATTGGTTAATAAAATAAATGGTAACTATAATTCTATTGTTAGACCAATCAAGACTAATAGACATTACAGATGATTACCAATTGAATAAGTTAATAAAAGAAGTATAGCGATTTTTCTTATGATTTTATATTTTATATTATAAATATAAACGTTTATTTATTAACTATTAAGGATTTGTTACTGTTGCGGCGCTACGCCCATTTTCATACCGAAAAGTTGCGCCAAATCAAGATTGTGCGATATCTTCAGTGTTACAAGAACAAGAATATTTCTAACTGTGTCTTTTTAGACGTCTACAAGAGCGGGTTATTGAGGAACTAAAGTTAGTTCACAACCATTATAATCTGCATTTTTCAACCACGCCCCATCATCTGTAATACATTGTAAGTTGTTATGTTCGTATCACTTAACAAACATACACTACATACTATCGTTGATTTTAATGATCGAAAAGGGCTTTAGATACACATTACAGATTATGAAAATAATGTTCTCTCAACTAACCATATATAATAATTTAAATCATTTTTAAAGTTAATTTGCATATACGAAAATATTAAGTAACATTTCTTAGTCACTGAATTCAGTAGCACAGAAGCAGTTCTTCATTTAAGATACATTGGCTTTCCTTTTCTGTGCAGATCACAAACATGGGGTGGAGAACAATGAATATCATCGTGATCGTATTTTACTGTTTCATGTACTTGCAGTCACAAAAGCACAGGGTTAGCTAACAGCAACAACTAACAATTATACATGCATATAGGGAGATTCTTACTAAACTTATTATATTTATGCTTAGAATGTACTGGTGAGAGCTATCTTGATGTAGCCAATGGACTTGTTTATCATGTAGGGTAGCTTGAGATATATGTTAGGCTGAATATTTCATTTATAATTTCTTTGTTGATTATATAGTGGGTTCTGGATATACAATCAGATTTAACCAAACAGAGTACTCACGTACTTTGTATACTGAGTTTGATGTAGTACCACTAGGAACTTCCTGTTTGAGTAAAAGTCTTTATTGAAGAAAATGCATTAACGTTAAGTGTAAACGCTTTTCTTCTTAGTTTCAGATGTCCAATTTCGATTTCAGTCCAATAATGGTATAACTGAAGTCAGCTGTACTTTTTGGGCCTAACATAAATTAATTACTTATAAGACAACTCTTGTAAGTGGTACTCATCCTGGTAGTAAATGATGCCTTAGAGCTGGTGAACACTACACTTCAAAATTTGCATGCAAGCTTAATACTTTCCAAATCACTACTACTGTGTCAGTATCTATTGTTAAAGGTAAGACAAAATGTACTCAATATTTTAATGCTAATAATTAACTTTAGTGGTTGATCCATGTGACAGTTCTCCATGTAACAACAACAGTACATGTACTTCTAGTAGTGGGAACTTTACTTGTACTTTGGTGCTGACGGATATACTGGGCCTCTGTTGATATTGAACTAAATCCATGTGATGCTAGGCCTTGTCAAATAATGGCACTTGTACAAAGTAATCTCCTACATTTACGTGTGTAATTGTACTACAGGATTCACTGGACAAGATTGTTCTGTTAACATCAATGATTGTGTCAATGTTGATTGTGGAAATGGTACATGTGTAGATCAATCAATAAGCTACTACTGTGAATGTAATCCTGGATATACTGGAAATGACTGTATATCAACATTAATGACTGCAATCCTGATCCTGTTTAATGGATTTTGTACAGATGAAGTAAATGGACTATACTTGTAAATGTTTTCCTGACTGGACTGGTAAAACTGCACCAAGAAATAGACTCATTGTACTTCAATCCATGTGATCTTTTAGAGGATCTATATTGTCAAGAATGGCAATAACACATATTCCTGTCGATGTCGTCTTGGTTACTGGGAGACCAATGCTCTATTGACATCAATGACTGTGAGCCTAATCCCTGTCGGCCAAAATGGAACCTGTTACTGATGTGATCAATGTTTACATATGTGATTGTCCCTTTGGTTATACTGGTACTGATTGTGAGCAAGAAATTGATGTTCTGCATTCTATATAATAACCCATTGTCGTCAACGGTACCTGTGTTTAATGAAGTAGCAGTTGGATATGTTTGGCATTGTATCAATGGATATACTGGTCCCAATTGTACTGTTGATATGCAATGAATGCATAACCAGATCCTGTCAAAATGGTGCTATATGTCATGAGTTGTTGAAATGGGTACTACTGTGAATCCCACTTGATTATACTGGCAATGAATGTCAAACAAGAATTAATGATTGTGCCAGATATACCTTGTGCAGCTGATGCAACTTGTCTTGATCTTAATGGAACCATTCTCTTGTGTGTGTGCTCCGGACAAAACTGGTATGCTGTGTAACGTTACCATTGATAACTGTGATCCAGACCTTGTTTGAATGGTTCCTTGTTGATGGAGTTAACTCATTTACTTGTAAATGTTATCAGGTTATGAGGGTACTCTATGTGATAGGATATTGATGTTTGCTTAAGAGAAAGTCCATCAAAATGGTGGTCCTTGCACTGATGGAGTGGGGCTGGGATATTTTTGTCAGTGTGCCCCTGGATACACTAGTACCAATTGTTCTGTTGAACGTTGATGTCTGTGAATTGGATGGTGGTGATCTCTGTCAAAATGGCGGTACTTGTATTGATGGAGATGGTCTTGCTATACTTGCAATGTGTGCTCAAGGCTTTTCTGGTGATAACTGTAATGATGATATTAGTGTATTGCTTAACTGAAACTCCATGTCAAAATGGTGGTACTTGCACTGATGGAGTGGGACTGGCATATTCTTGTCAGTGTGCTCCCGATCTATACTGGTACTAATTGTTCAGTTGACGTTGATGTCTGTGTACTAACTGCTCCATGTCAACATGGTGGTACTTGTAATGATGGAGTTGGTCTTGCTTATACTTGTAATTGTGCTCCAGGTTTCACTGGTGACAATTGTGAGATCGATATTGACAACTTCTGTAATAGTACATACTGTCTTAACAATGGTACTTGTCTTGAGGGTTTATGGTACTGACGTCTATTGTAACTGCACTGTAGATTTTGCTGGTACTCAATGTGAAACAGAGATCATATATTTATTTTATAACATGTGTCAAAATGGTGGCACTTGTATGGAGTTAGTAGGTGGTAGTGGGACCATATGTAAATGCTTGCCTGGTTTTACTGGACCCATGTGTGAAACAGATCTTGATGTTTTGTGATGATCCACCAATGAAATGTGTTAACGGAGCTTGCATAGAAGGTGTTGGTTTAGCATATTCTTGTAATTGTTATCCTGGATTTAGTGGTTTTAATTGCTAGTGTTTGATGATGACTTCTGTAATGCTACCTACTGTATGAATGGTGGTACTTGTATTGAGGGAGTTGGAACTGATATCTCTTGCAACTGTCTTCAAGGATTCAGTGGTGATCAGTGTGAAATTGATGAAACATATTGTACTCTAACTTATTGTGAAAACAATGGTATTTGTGTGGATGGTATTGGAGACTAGTAAGATGTGAATGTCCTCAAACCTATACTGGTGAGAGATGCGAATCAGCCTTTTGTCCTGATGATTACTGCCACAATGGTACATGTTTACATTGATCCCATTTTGAATGTAACTCGATGTAATTGCATAACTGGCTACACAGGAGGCAGATGTGAAGTAGATGAAGAAGTGTGTGGCTTAATACTTGTAATAATGGTGGAACATGTACGAGGGACCAGGTCTTAACTATACATGTGATTGTCAAGATGGGTTCTCTGGTGATCAGTGTCAAATAGACGTTGGTGTCTGCAATGTAGGTCCAACAAAATGTGTAAATGGTGACTGTGTTGAGGGCATTGGTTTGGCATATTCTTGTAATTGTTATCCCTGGATTAGTGGTTTCAATTGTAGTATTGATGATAGCTTTTGTAATGATACTCACTGTATGAATAATGGTACTTGTATTGAGGGAGTTGGAACTGGTGTCTCTTGTAGCTGTCTTCAAGGATTCAGTGGTGATCGGTGTGAAATTGATTTAGAGTTTTGTACACCAACTTATTGTGAGAACAATGGTACTTGTATCGAAGGTATTGGAATTGATATAAGATGTCAATGTCCTCAAACCTATACTGGTCAGAGATGTGAATCACCATTTTGTCCAGATGATTACTGCAATAATGGTACATGTCAAATTGAGCCCATCTTAAATGTACCTGAATGTAACTGCTTACCTGGTTACAATCGGAGACACATGTGAAGTAGATGAAAACGTTGTGTGACTCAGACACCTGCCGGAATGGTGGAACATGCTATGAAGGTCCAGGACTTAACTTCACTTGCACCTGTTTGAGTGGTTATACAGGAAGTACCTGCAGCATTACACTATGTCTACCAGATTACTGTTTAAATGGTGGTAACTGCAGTGTCGTTAGTAACAATCGAATGTGTGCTGTCCTCTGGGGTATGATGGAGACACCTGTGAGAATGTCGTTTGTCTCTCAAATTCTTGTAATGGTAATGGCAACTGCTCAGTGGTAAATAATATAATTACATGTGCCTGTCATACTGGTTTACAGGTCAAACTTGTGCTACGATATTAACGTATGTCCTGATGAACCTTGCTTGAATGGAGGTACTTGTGTGGAGGGCACCGGATTAAGCTTCACCTGCAACTGCCTGATCACTACTCAGGTGATACATGTGAGACATATGACCATGTAACCCCAATCCTTGCCAAAACAATGGTAATTGCATTGCCAACAATAACACATATATCTGCAACTGTACCGACAATTTTACTGGTACAGATTGTGAATCAATGATCTCCAGTAACTGTTCCAAGGATTCTGACTGTTCAAATTCTACCTTCTGCCATATGCTTGTAGTTCTGACAGTTACCCATCTCACAAATGCTCTTCTAAGTGAGGCTATACATCTTAAAGGTATTTCGTATGTAAGTATAAGAAGCAACAAGTATCCATCTTTTGGCACTAAGTTCTCTATGTTTGCTGTCTTCAATCAAACAGTGGGTAACCGTGGTTACCTTCTCTTTATGGCACCTCTGGCAGTTCTCGTAATTTTTGCAGTCTACTTGGATAACAATGGTTCTAATATTTGGTTTTACTACACAGATACGTCAGGTACTCAGAGAAACTTCATTATCAATGCTGTTTGGAACGACAACCAAAATCATTCTTTAGCTGTTACCGTGGATACAACTACATTATTCGCCAACTTTTATTTTGATGGTTTACTTGTCGCTAATGGAATCAAGTCTTTGCAAAATCCAGACTTTTCATGGGGGTTAGTTAGTCAAAGTAACCATTGTCATAGTGTTAAGACAGTATTTTAAAAGTAATTGTATAGTAATAGTCAGTTAGTTGATGTTTATAGTTGGAAAATCATTGCTGTATTTTGAAATGTAATTTGTTTTGAAGTTTCACCTCTTTTGGTGAGAGACACACCCCTTAGAGTGTATGTTCTCACATAAGAACATTAATATAATGACAGCTCAAGTTACATTTAACTAAAATCAACAAGTAGTGACACATGTTGTGACCTATCAAATTATCATGGCACGATGTTATCAATGTTTTATCTTTCTTGTTTCTCTGTAGATCACTACCTCAACCAAAGCTTCTCTTTTTGTTGGCGCTAGACTACCTCGTTCCTTCCGATTTATTGGCACAATATATCAGGTGATCTTCTTTGAGGAGCTCATTGATGCTACATTTGTACAAACATTACATAATGACTTTTTATTCTTTGGTTAAACCAGTTGGTCAATGTGTTCCATATCTTCAAAGTGGGGATTCTTGTCCCGCTCCTACTGTCGCACCCCTCTACTCTCTGCCAATCATCACAAAACAGTTGGTTAATTAATTATTCATTAATTTATTTTTCATTTTCATTTAGATGTCATCCTTACACTCGTTGTATTCCTGATATCTCCTATCAATATACTTGTCAACCAAAACCATTAAGTAAAATGACTCATTCATCTATCCCCTTCATCTATCCATCCATTCATCTATCCATCCATCCATCTATCTATCCATCCATCCATCTATCCATCCATTTATTCAACTGTCTCTCTATCATAGATTGTACTTCTGATTCAGACTGTGAACCAAACTATTTCTGTGGTAACACAACTCTACCAGAAGATAATGGAAACTATTTCCAAAATCCAGCAGATGCTCTTCCCGGTGAGAACATGTTCCTTCAAAACAATCCCTTATATTTTAACGGAGAACAAATATCAACAATCAAAGGAGCAGATCACCCTAACATAGCCTCTGACCTCACTATCTTTGCAGTTGTTAACCAAACAGCTGGTAATGATGGTTATGTTATCGGTAAAGGAATCAATGACAAAATGAGAGACTTTGGGTTGTACCTCCGAAGTACAAAGAGAACTGTCTGGTTTATATATGGCTCAGATGAGGATGGTGAAGGTTATAGAGATATTATCTTTTTTTATGACGTCTCTGTTGCCGATGGCAAATATCACTCTATTGCAGCTGTTATTGATAGCGCTGCTAATCGTGCTATCTTATATGTTGATGGTGTGGTTGCTGCTCAACAAAGTCCTCTACCAAAAGTGCCTGCATTAGACCAGGGTAAGTAAGTAATGGATAGTTTGATGGGAAAATGATCAACTAGATTAATATTAGTCTTCAATAAAAAAAGATTAAATAATTGTGAAATAGAAGTATGTTTCTTTCCTTGTAACTATTAGTGCCATGTTTGACAGATGGTAAAAAAATAATTGATTTTTTACACTATAAAATATTTATGAATATTTTTTACTACTTGGAGGGCTGAGAAACATGACTACACATGTCAAACAGATGCTTTTTTTAGTTTAAACTTTGAGGGTTGTTTACTGTTACTTTATATTGTGAATATAGTCATACTTGAAATCCAATATACTATTAAAGTACAAATGTAGGGGTTATGAATCTCATTATTATATGTGTCTCCCCATGGAAATCAGATGAATGGTCCCATTGGATAAATGGACAGATGGGTAGATGGACCAGGTGGGCCTTGGGAGTGCAAGTGATGGAATGGACACCAAACGACTTTATGTTTGATGAATGGGTGTTATGTATTGTGTACATATTATGATTAATGATAATGGATATATAAATGGACAGACGAATGGATAAATGGACAAATAGATGGATGAAATTGCATTACATATAGATAATTGAATCTGAATTTCTTTTCAGTATAACTCTTCTTTTCTATGTTGGAGGAAGACCAACTACTCAACATTTCAGATTTAAAGGCACGATTCGCAATCTCTTTATGAGTACTGCTCCTCTTCAACCAGATCAAATTGAAAAGCTCCATGAAGATGCTTTTGATGGGGACCGAACAATTACTTTAGAAGTTAAAACTATTCGTTACTGTTCTGCCTATCGTGCGACTGGAGAAGACTGTATAGCAGGAACAAAACACGATTTCAGGTACAGTACTCTATATAATAAATACAACTTTTAATGACATTAACTTTATATGTGAATTTTTGTAATTAATTTATTGATAAATACTATAAAATACATAATAAATTAATGACTCCTTATTCTGCTTCTCCTCTAAGTGTTAATAAGTTGTGTCTCATATTCTTTACAAGAGAATAATTTAACTATTAATTTTTAGTATTCATTAACTTTATTAATATTATATCATGTACACACACACACAGTATTACAATATTAATCTTTTTTCTCTTTCATCTGTAATAGGTGTCAAAGTCCAGATGAGTGTGTCCCTCAATACACTACCTCAGTGGCTAAACTATTACCCCTACAATCTCAAACGAGATCTTTTCCTATTTATGGGAAATGTACCACTCCTTGTAATTGTACAAATGACCAGGCCCTTGAATGTGGACTTGATGGTAACACTTACCGCAATGCTTGTCAAAGAAACTGTGTCGAAGTTACAGTGAGTTTTAGTCATGACTTGTATGTGTCCATTCATCCATCTGTCCATCAATTCATCCATCTATCCATTCCTCTATCCATCCATCCATCTGTTCACCTAATCATCCATTCATTGACTCAAATCACATTGAAGTACTTAAATAGATAGATAGAAAGTAAAATAATATTATTCTTATTTCTCTAGAAACTACATGATGGGACCTTGCTGTGATTATGCTACAGCTTATGCAGGCACCTGTGGATCTTGATGACAACACATTTAGAGAATATATTAATAAACTAGCATTTATTAATAGTTATAAAATTATAGACTTTTTTAAACAGCAATATATTTAGATGTGAATTATGTAAGCATAATATTAGCTTCATTACCCAGTAATATTTTTTGCATTCTTGTATAAGTTATATTATCAGAAATAAACTTTATTATAGTTTTTTATCTATTATTTTGTTATTTAATCTACTATTATTACATTTTGGAAACAGTCTTTTTGAATATTTAATGTCAAAACCACACCACCATGGATAGCTTTGTTGACAGAATGTTAGTTATAGTACAAGAAAAGTACATTAGTTATTGGTATTGGACATTATTACTATATTATGCATATCATCTCAATGATCAAGTGAAGGTGTGGTCATCTATTGTTGTCATAGTAACTGATGATACAATAAATAAACATATACACATGTATGTCACAGTGACATTTATTGCCAGCTGTAAAACTGAAGAGTATAAAATACAATTTAAATAATTAATTTTCACTAATAACAGTTGTTACTTCGATGAACTCAGGACTTGTGTGTTTAGACGTGGGAACAATTTGTGTATGTTCATATTGTCTTTGACACAACTTGACAAGAATTATCATCAACACTATAATAATAATTATTAACATTATTATTATTAAAACTCCTGGAACAAGAACAGCTGCTATAAGCTGAGGACTAGTACCATGAGTAATGCTGCTAGTAGTGCTATTGACAGAGGGTGTCTCATCTTCTTCAGTTCTTTGTATCAAAGAAAGGAAGAAAACCCAACAAAATACGAGATACTTTCCAGCTGCATGTGGCCATAGAAATCGTGAAAACATTTTTCTGTTGTTGTATACAAACATATTTAAATAATACTGAAGTAGTTATATTAAGAGGTATATCAAAAAATTGGATGACTATAATTGGGGGCTGTAAATCTGTAAGTAAAGAAGAAAGATACTGATAAAATTTAATCAATGATTATTACAACAGGATAGCATAGTTGTGGATTAATGATGACTCAATCTATTACAATATAAGAATTAAGATTTATAATAACTTATAATTATTAAAAGTAACATTGTTCAGTTGTCATGGAAACAAAGAAACATTGGTAAACACATTTATTCAAACTGTGCAGCTGTTAATTACAGTCTATATTATATAGTTTATAAGAGACAATTGTTTTCATTTAATTTCAAATCATTAGTTTTATATAAGATTGGTTTTGGACTCACCTTTAAAGATTCATCATTTTGTTATACTCCACCCCTCTTCAATGTAAAATGATATTCAAACTATTCATAACAATTCCTGTGTGTCATTTAATACTTAGCAAAGTGTTATGAACTTTAAAACAATCCAATTGACCACTCTCTTAAAGAATTTTCCAGCTGAAAGATGAATTGATCTAATATTAATTTTAACATACAATTCATCAATAGACAATATTATAATATATGCTAATATTGCAGAACAGCTGCATTATAATTTTAAATTAATAATTTAATAATAATAATTCACACACTATGAAAATAAATGTTGATTGGGGTGGTCATGTTGAAAATTTATTTAACCTCTTTCAGAATTATTACAATAGATCATGACCACTACAGCAAACTATGTATCATGATTATTTGCTGGAGTATTCTTTCAAGACAGCTCTCAAAACTCCTACAGCAAAACGAACATCTTCCTCAGTGACACACATTGGAGGTTTAATACGCAAAGTCTAGCAATGAAATATACCAGTATTAGGTACTTTATTGATAAAGATCTAACATACAGTGCCATAAAGTCCACCTTTACCAATAAGAACACCATGGTTCTTGCAGTTCTCCCATATCTCTGTTACTTCAGCAGCTGGAAGAGGTTCTTTAGTTTCCTGTATAGAGATAAAGGATGCACAAATGAATGGATAGATAGTTAGAAATGGAAGGATGACGGTCATTTCCGACCTTGTTCTTTACTAACTCCAGTCCGATCATTAGTCCTTTTCCTCGGATATCACCAACAACTTCAAACTCATCTCGTAACTTCATCAACTCACTAAGGAGCAAAGTACCAACATGATTACAATTTGCCTGCAGTTTCTCTTCATCAATAACCTAATTATAATAATTATTAAAATTAAATATAATGAATTATATTAATTATTACTTACATCTAATACAGCTGAACCAATTGCACAAGCCATAGGATTACCGCCAAATGTATTAAAATGCAATGCTTGAGTCATACTCTGAGCAATAGCTATAATAATTATTAGTTAATAAAGTCAATTGTTAATCTATTGATTACCGGGGTAGTAACCACGGCAGCCATAGGAAAACCATTACCAATACCTTTAGCCATTGTCACTGCAAGAAAGAAAGAAAAAAAAGAGAAAAAAATTAAAAAATGAGAAGAAGAAAGTGAATTAAATAAGCAAAATAAACAATAGATAGACAAATGGATGGATGGACAGACTGATAAATGAACAGACCTATATCTGGTACAACATCTTGTGTTTCAAATCCCCAATAGTGTGTACCTAGTCGACCAAAACCACATTGAACCTAGTACAAAAAGTACCTAAATTATCAATTGTTTCCATTATTGGATCAATTTCAAACAACAACATTAATGTAGTCAAGGTAAGAAGTTAAAATCCACTGACACTATGAGATCCTACCTCATCAGAGATACACACTCCGCCCCTCTCTCTGATAAGTTCATAAGCTCGCTTCAAAAATCCTTTAGGTAAATGAACAGCTCCACCTACTCCCTGTAAAAAATGGAGGACTATTATTAAGCAATAATTAGGTTGCATGTAGTACATATGATAATATATTATAATACCTGTATTGTTTCAGCTAAGAATCCTGCCACTTTCTTTGGACAACAATGTTTCAAAAGATCTTCTAGCTGGTCAGCATACATCAAAGATGCTTCACATTGTCCTGGATAGACAACATAAGTATGTGCCGACAATTCAAGACTATAAATAGGATACCTTTAGCACAATTGCAAGGACGCTGAGTCTGAGCAATACTGTCTCGACAATTGGCTCCCCCCCAAGGGCCACGAAAGACATCTGGGTTGATACTCTATATCATAATTTACTGATGTTGATAGTGGTAATGCCAATGAGTGGTTTAACTCACAGCATGGATACCGAGGTGACGATGTAATGGATACTTCCATGTACCAATATTTGTCATCTCCATAGCAAATGGAGAACCTCCATGATAACTATTTCTATAAAAGATTATTCAACCAAATGATGGATGGCTTGTGCAAATTAGAGATGGATGGATGGATAGATGAATAGACAGATTCAACAGTAGATTAAATGGATGGATGAATGAAATGATAGATTGATAAAGAGGCTATACTGACCTTAGCGTTACAATATCATGAGCACCAGTATGTAATTTGGCCATAATAACAGCTAAATCATTAGCCTCAGATCCACTGTTAGTGAAATAAACAACCTAGTATGGGTATGAGGAGAGCGGTATAGGTATGAGACTTAGTATTGAGTACCTTAAGATCTCCGGGTAATTTTGATGTGAGCTGTTCAGCAAATTCATGTATTGTGGGATGGAGATATATATTAGTGGTGTGCCATAATGTCTCTAATTGTCTCTGGGCTACTTCCACCAGCTTACTTTAAAAAGAATTAAAAATTATAAGTATGAAATATCTCTGTTCATTTGTCTGTCATCTGTCTGTCATTCATTTATCTATATAGACTATCTGTCCATCTGTCTGTCTGTCATTCATCTATCTTTATACACATCAATCTGTTATCCATCCATCCATTCATTCATTACTAACGGGTGACAATGTCCTACGCTAACAGTCACAATTCCAGCAAACAAATCAAGATATCGTTTACCAGTATGATCAAAGAGCCATTGTTTATAACCCTATTATGAGTATATACATTAAAGATACTATATTTAGCTTAATTGATGCTATTATTACATCATTAAGGTTACTATATTTAGAATTACTTGATGTATAAGAACTGGTTTAGTATAATATGTTAATAAAGCTGGAGTGAGGTGCTTTTTTCTAATAGCAAGAGTATCGTCATAAGACCGACCCTGTATTGATGGATAAATAAAATGATAAATTAATTGAATGGATAGATAAATAAAATAATGGACAATAACATGGATGTACTGATGGATGAATACATAATAGAAGGTTGAACAATGGATCAATGGTTGGTACTAAATGGATTTACTTTTGGTGTTAAATAGATTTTTTATATTTCCTTACTGTGTATTGTTTAGGTATAAAGTCGCAATGAGGCATGGAAGGGAGAGAGATGTCATTCTCCAGTGCAGATGGTGAGACTAGCAAACAGTATAATTTTTAAGTGTATTAAGAGTTAACGGCTTACCCACTGGAGTTGTGGAAGACCATTTGCTACATGCTATGATGCTATTCCATTTGAAAATGCGTCCCTTTGTTTTTGAGAAGGAAGACAGTAGACCTTTGATTGCCATGCTGGAGATGCTTGAGCCACCCCTACTTAGAGGTGTGGCTGTCTGCAAAATGGCTGATGAGAATGAAGAGAGTGTCAATCCTTTCTCATTTAAAGCGTTTGTGAGCAAAAGAGAACATGGAAAAGATGACAGCAAGAAAAAAGATGGCCCTAAGAAAAAGAAAAGTACCACCAGTAAAGCTGGAAAATCTGTTACTGATAGCGACACTACTCCATTCCCAGAGGTAGCCTCAGGAGGTGATTGAAGCTCTCTACGTAACTATAATATGTATATCATAGGATAGGTCACATGATTAAATGGATAATGGAATGTGTAGATACATGTACATATACACTAGATTGTTGTAATGGGTATACTCACCCACTCTCTTAAATGTGTTTACAATCTCATTACCACATTACATATGTACATGTAATTATTAAGTACTAATAGACATGTACATGTACACATAGCTAGTATTTGGTGTACCATGACAATTTCCCTTGCATACTTATTCTGCAATGAGGAAGCTGTGCTGTCCTCAATGCAGAGGACATGTTGAATAGCACACTAGAGTACTAGTATGGGACTAGAACAAGTGTCAAGTATATCTTTAGTCAGAGTGTTCTTTTTATAAGAGGTTTAACATGTCTTTAGATAATCCTTTCTCGTTAAAAATTTTGTGAAGACAAAATCAAAGACTCAACAAGAACATAGCCATCATAAAGATTCTAACAGCTCATTTAGTAGTGACGAGGGGGAGAATGTCCCCTTACCACCACCAACATTACTAGACCCTCTACCACAACTTCCACAATCACTTCCTGTATCAGACCCTATAACTCAAGACTTATTTTCTAGTGACAGTGACAATGAGTTATCGGACCCCTTAAAAGGGGGTCTACCCCAACCTGTTCCCATATTAATATCAGACCCCTTGACTGAACCCACAGTGGAAATTAAAAATAGTGATGAAAGTGATGAAGAAGGCAGTCCCTTTGAAATGAATCCATTTCCAAATGTTGCAGTATTGGCACCTGATGAATCACAACACCAGCTGTTGAGTGAATTGAAGAAGGTGGATTGATAAATGAATTGATGGACGAATGGATGGATTGATGGACGAATGGATGAATTGATGGATGAATGGATGGATTGATGGACGAATTGATGGATTGATGGATGAATGGATACATTGTAATAGGTAAAGACAGAAAATGAAATGTTAAAAAAAAAATTAAGCAATTATGAAGAAGAGTTAAAAATAGAAAGGAACAAGTATGTTAATATCACTTACCCAAAACAATTGTTTATTTTCCATTGGTCTGTCTGTCTGTCTGTCATTATCACTAATAGATCCAGTTTGCTAAAGGAAGAGATGAAAGTTTTAAAAGAAAAGGAAGACAAGGAGACAAAAGCTTTAGAAAATTTAGTGCAAAAAGTAGAGAAGAACTTAGAAACAGCAACAGTCAGTACAATATAAAATGTATTAACTTTAATATTCTTATAGCAAAGAGCAGCAGCTGCTGAAACAACCATTGCAAAATTAAAATCAGAGATACAAACTTTGCAGGTTAGATGACTTAAGTGTGAGACACATATCTAATAGTGTATTGAGGTAGTTTTTAAAAAAGAAAACCATTCGTTGAAATTGAACAAGTATTAAATTTGATTAAAAGCTTAAACTCTCTATAATTGAGGACACTTGTTCAAGTCCCATACTAATACTTTAGTGTATTATACAACCTCTATATTGAGGACACTTGTTCTAGTCCCATACTAATACTTTAGTGTATTATACAACCTCTATATTGAGGACACTTGTTCTAGTCCCATACTAATACTTTAGTGTATTATACAACCTCTATATTGAGGACACTTGTTCTAGTCCCATACTAATACTTTAGTGTATTATACAACCTCTATATTGAGGACACTTGTTCTAGTCCCATACTAATACTTTAGTGTATTATACAACCTCTATATTGAGGACACTTGTTCTAGTCCCATACTAATACTTTAGTGTATTATACAACCTCTATAATTGAGGGACACTTGTTCTAGTCCCATACTAATACTTTAGTGTATTATACAACCTCTATATTGAGGACACTTGTTCTAGTCCCATACTAATACTTTAGTGTATTATACAACCTCTATATTGAGGACACTTGTTCTAGTCCCATACTAATACTTTAGTGTATTATACAACCTCTATATTGAGGACACTTGTTCTAGTCCCATACTAATACTTTAGTGTATTATACAACCTCTATATTGAGGACACTTGTTCTAGTCCCATACTAATACTTTAGTGTATTATACAACCTCTATATTGAGGACACTTGTTCTAGTCCCATACTAATACTTTAGTGTATTATACAACCTCTATAATTGAGGACACTTGTTCTAGTCCCATACTAATACTTTAGTGTATTATACAACCTCTATATTGAGGACACTTGTTCTAGTCCCATACTAATACTTTAGTGTATTATACAACCTCTATAATTGAGGACACTTGTTCTAGTCCCATACTAATACTTTAGTGTATTATACAACCTCTATATTGAGGACACTTGTTCTAGTCCCATACTACTACTTTAGTGTATTATACAACCTCTATATTGAGGACACCTCTATGCTAAGGACAATTTTCAAGTTTACATAAGCCCTCATTATAGAGAAGTTTCATTGTTTGTTTTTAATAAAAAGTAAGACAGAGGTTTTCAATGCATGACCATGTTATGACACATTGTTTTCCCATTGGTAAAGGTGTTGATCAAATTGGTTTAGTTCTTGAAAATAATTAAGGTGATGATAACTCATCAGTTTACGATATATTACGTTGTGAATTTAGAAAACAATTATTATTATTAAAAAAATTGTTAACAACTTCTGAAGAATTGTTAAATAACAAGTACCTTTCATCTATCCATCATATATCCATCTGTTCATTCATTTATCTGCTCATAGATGCAATTAGCTAAGCCAATCCTCAAGCTATTCATAAAAGCTATGAAGACCTTGTAACAGGTGTTAGAGAGAAAGCTAACTATGCTTCACAGCAACTTCGAACTGCAGCACAAAGAGCAGACTTACAGATTAAGTTAGTAGATCTAGAGAGAGAAAGAGAGATAGAGAGAAGAGAGAGAGAGAGAGAGAGAGAGAGAGAGAGAGAGAGAGAGAGAGAGAGAGAGAGAGAGAGGTGTAATTAATTCTCAACTTTTTAGAGAATTATGTCAGGGAGTAGAATCATTGAAGATAGTATCAGAACTTCTAGAAAATATTGACAGTATTTATGAAGTAAGACATTAAAAGAGGAAGTTCTTTTTTAATTATAACTAATTTTTTGTATGTTTCATAATTTTTGCAAGTTATTACATTATTAAAAGTTATTACGTTATTAAAGTTATTAAAGTTATTACATTATTAAAAGTTATCAATAATTGTATTATAATTATTTTTACAAAATTAATCAAAAAAAATGAAAAAAAATTAACATTATTTTAGTTTGGATGTTTTATTTAGTTAGTTTTTAATGATTAGGGTTTAGTGTCTCCTTAATACAATACACATTATCTAGTGTGAACTGAAGGAGCTCATGTAACTCATACATGTTATAATATTGATCAGAGAATGATGTACAATTGGAACAACGCGCAGGTTTGGTCTATGGAGGGAGGGAGAGAGAGAGAGAGTTTCAACTTAAGCCACAGAGTACAAAATGGTACATGTACTGTTAAAGTTAATTTTTTTAAAGCACAAGAAACTTACAGAGTCATATTGTCCAGGTGCAATAAGACCAGATGCATCATCACCAGATGAATCACTAAACTGCAGATGTGAGATAATATAGGAGAAAGTGTACAGTTATCACTTACTGTATTTTGAAGAGAGTTGATTACAACTTTTACCTTCTCTTTACAAGAATTAAAATATAATAGCAATAAAATGTCACTGTTATTAATACTGTTCTCATAATTGATAACATTTAACAATACTGGCCACATCTCCTGAAGATGATCTAGATCTTTACGAAGATGCTGCAAAGCAGAAGTAAGTTCCTGCAAAATAGACATGTTTATAGCATAACATAGATAATGAATAGTTTGCGTAATAGAAATACAAACTAAGGATTTCAAATTACACCAACAATCCATCACTGTTTGCAACATTATTAACAAGAATAAGAAAAAAAATTCTACTTACATTAATTTTACAATTGTCATGAGGTTTCAACACACAATTAACAAGTGGAACCTTGGTGTAATATTGCCGCCAAATCTTAGGGTCAACTGCATCATGAAAAAAATCACAATATTACTAGCTGTGCAATAATATTTGCATACACTCACTATTCTATCTTTAACATTCAGACAAGAATCTCTAGCATGAACAACTTTGTCATAGAGCTGAAGGGCTTCATTGAATGTTAACAGTGATGGCTCTGGATCAACAATACTAACAGGGTCGAGTGGAATGATAAAAATTGGACTGGCTATAGAGTAGTTGAAGCACAAGATGGCCACAACAAAGAAGGTATATTCCATTACTAGTTATAGATCGGTTCGTTTGGTTAACTTGATAATTACTTCACTTTAAGTTTGTTGTGATTCTGAACCAAGAAGCAGTAATCTTTTATAGTATGCTGATGAATCTGTGCAAGATAATCCCATTTCCACTTAGTTCTAATATATTATCCCTAAAAAGATATAATTCAATACACTGCAATATACACTTACACAATAGACAATGTCTTTGCAACTCTGGCCCAAATTAACTGCTTATTTAACTGTCCCAGGATCTCCCATCTCCGAGGGAGGTCAGAACAGGAACAAAGTGAATATAGTTTTGGAAAGGAGCATAATATAAGCTATGCAAATTATATTGACATACCTCACACTTTCCTGGTACACAAACTGCAAGTACTATAGTTATCATAGCAGTCCACATTTAATATACATATACAGGATGTCGTTTATGTTACCGCAATATCTAATTTGTAGGGTACAATTGGTGAATACCCCTTTAGTAAAAAAGTCCCCCTATTATTTCCCTATAAATCCCATGGACTTTTTTTAAGTTGCTATTTGATGTGTTGTAAGCATGTATGTATTTAATAATTATATTTAATTTAAATGGCTATTTTTTAGAAAGAAAGATGATATAATAAATTAAGTATTAATTAGTCAATTGATTCACCAATGCATGTATCCATGGTGATGATTAAACATGTACAGCCAAAATACAAAGTCTGCACACACACACACTAAAGTATAATATAATAAGTGTTTTTTTTAATATAGAGATGTATTAGCAGCAATATTGCTATAGTTAATTTGTACATACCAGTATGCTACAACAATATATACCAGATGAACGCACAGTATGTGTTGCAAGCAAATCTTGTGTACACTGTCACCAATAGTCACCATTACTTTTCACAAACCTCTATAAGATACCATGACAACTTCTACCGGTAGTATCTGTGAAAAACAGAGAAATGTCACTTGTTTTTACCAGGCGCAAAGCGAACACTTTCGTTTATTTACTTACATGTAGACACGAGCTCTCTGTAAGATACAATTGCTGTGGTACATTAAGAGATGTCGTACATTGGATAAAGATGGTAATGTTTTACAACCAGTAACAATCCTATTGAGAAATTGGTTTAATAGTTCATAGTTAGGTGTGTGTGAGATAAGGCAAAATACACAGGAAAGAGTTTGTTTAGTGAACAAATACAGTTATAGTGTGGATGGTATTGCCATGTAAATGTTCAGTGAATTGATATATAAACTATAAACAACAAGAATATTGAGGTATCTAGTAATGTTTACTTATTGTAATTCAAATAGAACTTATCAGGCAACGTTAATTGTAGGTACCTTGATTAATTAGTTGCGTGGGTGTTTACACTCGAAGTGCAAAGAAAATTTCTTACAGATGGAGAGACCTGCTAGCAGACAATTAGCCGGTGTGAAGCACCAGATATACCACCCTCAGCTTCCCACTTTGCGAAGGATGGATATGGATACCAATATACATCGATTGTCTACAGAACATTCTCGTCATACAACACTTTGCTCCAGAGGTGACTAGTTCTCCACGTCAATTGTGATCTATTAATAATTTAACTAACTTTCTTATTATTATTTCATTGTCTTTCCTGTATCTAAATTATTTACAGATCAATTTATCAAAGCACGTACTATGCTACATGTCCGAAAACCCATTGTTCATTGTCAGGTACGTGGTACAATTCAAGTAATATAATATAGCCTGTCGTCCGATATCCTTCAGAAGGAAGTCCTTAGATTATTAATGTTTAATATTTAGGGGGTGGGAAAGTTTATACAAAGCAAAGTGTATACTTTCTGTCAGACTGCTCATGACTAGCAATAGTCTCATACCCAAACCTACAATGTTGTAGATCTGGGTATGAGACTACATTAGCAACTGCTAATAAAATGAAACAATTGTTATTTTCGAATAATATTGATGTAATAACGTTGTAGTCAAAATTTGAAAAGAGAGAGATAACTACATGTTTACATTATTTAAAATAATATCTTAATAACAAATGACACTCCTATATATATTATAAAAAGAACTATTAAATCATTAATCATTGTAATTTAAAGTTCCACTATTAACAATGTACACTATTATTATATACCATAGCATCAGCTGGTTTGTATATATAGTAATCTTATATGGAATGTTTTAATAAATTCATTATAAACTCTGCTATGTCAATGAATATTATTAACAATTGTTTTGTATTATTTACAATTCATTGACTAATTTTATTCACAAATATAAACAAAATATTATCTCATGGACAACCATCCATCCATCCATCAATTTATCATTAATTCATCTATTCATCCATCTATTCATCCATCCATTGACCCAACCATCCATCCATCCAGACTGTTACTGATAATGACACTAAAACAAGAGAGTTGTTCAGTATCAGCCATTATCTAAAAGGTAAGCCACACCCACCACATGGCGGTACTATATTAAACACATGTACTGATGTACTAATACTACAGCTGCCATATTGATGAATGGAACAAAATAGTAAATCTACTAAAAGACTAAAAATCAACACACATCATCAAGTATAGACGGTAAGGGATAACTCCTAGTATAATTGAGTTAATTATCCTTATATTTTACGAGGAACTTTAGCATTAATTAATTCTTCTAATTTTATTAGATACTCAAAAGCCGACCCAATTCTCTGGACTGTTCATGAGAAGGAAACATCCAGAAATAACTGCTTCTTGGCAGGTAATGATAGACATAGATGACTAACTAATGAATAGATTAGAGGCAAATAAATGATAATTTGATGGACAGATCTAGATGGATGACTTAAGACTGAGCATATTATAATGATATATATTAATATAGCATGCTTTGACAGTGAAGAATCCTAGACAAGATAGGAGACAAAATCGTCCACAGACTGCAACTAAAACCTATACCAGCGACCATGTAGTAAGTATTCTTAGTTCATTGTATTAGTATATATTATTACCTTTCTCTCTCTCTCTCTCATTCCACATACAGTAGCAGATATAGAGCCACTTCCAGGTAAGATAACAGTTAGTCCATATTTTTGGAAATGTGTATTATGACAGGAAGTAACACAATTTCACTTTTAGTTCTTAATTCTTATTTCTACACTTTCTCTACAGACCCTACTCTGCCTATCCTTGGTACTAATGTAGACTCTTCCTGTTGTAACTTACTCCCAAAGACTCATTTGTAACTCATATATCATATCTATTGTCTGTCTAATGTCTGTCAATTGTTGTATTTAGCTACAGTTATGTCTCTAGAGCTGAACATTTGTTTCTACTTTTTAAATGACATGTACACTTTTCTGTCCAAACTGTTTGACAGCTGCCACAATGATTCCTCATTAAGGCTCATTTGTTTCTAAAAAAACTAAAATGTTATCTAACAGCAATCTACATGTCATGTAATGATGATGTCATTATTATCAAATAATATATGTTGAAGCAAAATATCCTTTTATAACTACTTATAATTAAGCAATCATTTCCTAAAAATATACAACCTGATAATATTGCTGATCTGATGTATCATTCTTTCTTCCAAATTGTCCCAGTTAATGTCAGAAGTTATAGAGTCTTTTCCCAACAATATGTGTGAGAATTAAATTTTAGTAAAACAGCAAAAAATTTCAAATTATGAATTCACTAACAAAAAATCTATCTTGATTAAAACTATTAAAATTAATAACATAATATTAATAGCAGAAGACAGCAGGGCCATCCTCTCAGAACATCATATTTGCTACAGTTCAAATTTCTTGAGGACATTTTTTTCTTTTAGTAAATTCATCAACTTTCTTTGGATTGATCCCACCCTCTGGAAAGATGATAAGACAAAATGGACACATGAAAAGAGATAATAGATGAATGGCATGACAAAAATGGACAGAGTAAGTTAAAGGATTTGTAACTAACTCATCATGCGCCCAAGACGATCACTCTCCGATTGAATATAATCATCTCCTTTCTCTTTGACTTTATTCATCACTTTGACATAGTACTCAGCACTAAGAGAAAGAGAGAGTGTGTTATGTAGAGGAGAGCTAAGTGACAGCTGCTATCAAATAAAACTACCATTTTGGTAGTCAATATGATACTAGCTCTAAATCCAATGCTATAATATATTGTAAAGAATATATATACAAATTTTAATGTAATTTTTTTTAGACGAGATACTGCTCTAGTTAGAAATGTTCTATTAATGTACAAACAAGTTATGGAAGACAAAACAACTTTAATTCCGTTTATTTGTACAACTAATGATGAAATCTATATTTCTTCAATGATGTCATATTAGAGACTATGTCATTGCATATTATGGTGGTAAGTTTGTTATGAGTTGTAATATGTATTAAGTCATAGAGGGGAATAACTACTCTCATAGGAATATTAGTCAGTAGTTCATCGAGACTTAGTTAAAGCCCTCCCTCTCTCCTTCTTACTTAGGATTATCGAGTGTTTTAGCCTTAGCATCAGTTTCAGAGAGAATAGCATCACGAGAGTCACTTTCTTGCATGAACTTTTTCACCAAATCATCCAATTCTTTAATAACACCAGCCTATAGTATATTTTTAGTATATTATTAGTATACTGTTAGTGTATTGTTAGTATATTAGGTTATTATAATATTGCTTACATCAGCATTAAGACTACCACCTTTGACACGATGTGTTCCACATTTTTCGTTCAAATAATCAATAAAATCTTGAGTACCTCTAGGAGCAGAGTACTACAAAAATTGAAACACATTTTAAAAAATAACTTGTATTTCTTACATCTTCTGGTTCTTTCTTGTCTTTAGAAAAGAACTTGATGGTTGGGTAACCACTTACACCATACCTAGAGAGAGAGAGAGAGAGAGAGAGAGAGGAGAGTGACAATGAAAAGTTACTAACTTACTTAGAAGCAATGTCTCTGCTACTGTCAGCATCAATTTTAGCTACCACACACTAAAGGGATGAGAACAATGATAATTAATTAATTAGAGTTAACAATAGTCTATTGTATTAATAATCCTAAACTCAACATTAATGACTCACATTTTCATCATTCTTAAAAGTCGTAGCTACCTCCTCATAAGTAGGAATCAAGGCCTTGCAATGACCACACCCTAAATTATCAGACAAGAGGATCACATGACAGTCACATGACATGATTAGCATATCCTTATCCATCACTTACAAGGAGCATAAAACTCAACTAAGACATCTTTGTTTGTATCCATGACGATACTGTCAAAGTTACTAGGATTTAAGTCGACAACATTACTGGCATCCTTTTTGACACGACCTCGAGAACCTAATGACGTAAAAGATCATACTAGAAAGTTTAAAGTTCACTAGTTACCAGTTTTTTCATTGATAAAAGCTATAATCTCTTCTGCTGAACGTCCGCCACTATAACTGTTAAGAGATGACACCAAAATTAAAAGTTTTATGACTCACTCTTCTGGTGTGGTTGATCCTTTAGGAAAAAACTTAAGCGTGGGAAAACCTTGCACACCAAATCGTCCTCCGAGAGTTCTGTCGGCATCAGCATCAACTTTAGCAATTATTACATCATCAGAATTATCAAATGTCTTTCCAACTTCCTCATAAGCAGGGGCGAGACGCTTGCAGTGACCACACCCTATAAAGACATAGTTTTAACGTAATTACGGGTGTGGTTATCCACCTGGTTTGTATATTATAATATTATAATTAGTATCCTTCCATAACCCCACCCCCTAAAACCTAAACTAGTGTTGATACCCTACTATAGGCATAGCTTCATATTGTTAAGTCTCATACCCAGACTCCTTGGGACATTGGTATGAGGTGGAATGAGATTCTAAAGTGTATATATATATGCTAATTACTATCAGATGTGTTAATTACTGTTAACTAACTTACATGGAGCGTAAAATTCTACAAATGCAGCTTTTGATCCGTCAACATACTGTAACAAAAAAAACAATTAATAGTTAATTAATTACATTAATAATGTAGTAAAATTACGTCAATAAATGATAAAAGACTCACTTGATCAAAGTTATCATTATTTAAATCAATCACTACAGACTGAGAGAGAGTTATTAATACAATAAATACAAAAGAACATTTGAAGATATCCATTCTGAAAAGGTCACGAAGCATGTGCTTTAGGGGCGTGTCACTTAATAGGCGTGGTCTCAATGTTTTGAAAAATGAGCAGTCCATCTTCAGATAAAGTAGATCCATACATTTAGTCATCTAATAATCTTTCATCCATTTATCTATCTATTCATCCATTAGAGTTCAGCAAGTGAGGAGACATCATCAAAAGATAGTCGCTCCTCAAATCATACAGTCCAAGACAACAACCTAACAACATCAAGTTGTAATTTGAGAGGAAGGAACAATGGTGTCGCTATAACAGTAACCCTTCCCCCTCCTCGGTTACATCATCCACGTGGTCGAGGAAGACCCAGCAAGTGAGTATGTGTGAGAGAGAGGGAGAGACGTTTTATATTTTTATTAAAGGGCTGAGTTACAAGAGAGAGAGAAAGACCGACAAGACCAGGTGACAAAAATGTTTGAAGAGAGAGGAGAATTCTATTCTCTAGTATTAGTTGGTCTAAATAGAAAATTGGCAATACAAAATGGACTTTGGAAAATGATAAACGCAAACAAAGAAACATCAAACCAATAACAACTGTATCATAGATCCCTAATTGTAATTAAATAAGCCCCTATAATTATTATAATCATTAACAAACTCATTAGAGATATCAATTTCTCTATAACACTTCAATTTGTACACATTATTATAGAATATATTAATTTGATAAATACATGTACAGATATTACCACATCATTGTAACAATAGTTGTAATAACGTATAATATATTCTAATCAAAAAAGAGAAAAAAAAATTGTTACCAAGACAATCACTTGAAGTAACAACAAAAAGGTGGAAAAATGAAACGTTTTTTTTAATAAAATGGCTAGTATGTGAGTCCTGCAGACAAAGGCAGGATTTTAAACTAACAATAACAATAATAATAATAATAACAATATCAACAGCCAATTGTTATACCAGTTGTTAAGATGTATATGTTCCTACGAAATAGCCCATGACAAGGGCAACTAAAATTAATAGCATAGCTATTAAATTTAGAGATGATTCATTCTTATTTTGAGGTGATTTCAAAGGTGCCTTCACTGATGTGGACTGCGCTAAATATTGTTGCCTCAAACGATCTGTTTCAGTCTAGCAAGGAAACAAAAGAAATCAACAGCTAGACTGGTTGTCAATGGCAACAGCACCCCACCCTCAAGTTATAAATTATTATTACACTTAATTTGAAAACATGCAGAGAGTTGGTTTACTTTTAATATTTTGTTTTCTTCTGCTAATTTCTTGGCTTTGTCTCTAAGCACTCTCATTTCCTACAGTAATAGTATGAGTAATATTACAGGTACAGTATGTTTTATAACTTACAGATTGTAGTTGATCAGATTCTGTATTAATCTATGTAATCAGGAAAGAGGAAGATAGATAGAGAGTAAGGGGAATGGATAGGAGGGAGGGAAACATAAGAGAAAGGATATTAGGGAGAGAGGGGAACATAGAAAGGGATGATGATGGGAGAGAGGAAGAAAGTAGTAGATAAAAATGACCACATTAAACATTTCATATATTATATGCACCTGTCCAGTGGTTGTGTGTGCAGGTGTAGACCCAGCTGTTGGTTGAGAGGTAGGTAGAGGCTCCTACAATAGCAATGGATTTTAACCTCAAATACACACTCTCTTTCTCTCTCTCTCTTCCTCCTCTCTCTCCTCTCTCTCTCTCTCTCTCTCTCTCTCTCTCTCTCTCTCTCTCTCTCTCCTCTCACCCACACACACACACACACACACACACACAATTTGGCATATAGTCTATCAAACTAGCTCATTACATATAATAGCTACCTCTGGTGATGGTCTAACTGATGTTTCTTCTGCATTTGGTAAAGTTCTAGCTGGTGTAAACATATTCGGTTTCTCATCACTAGTATTTGGAGACTCTGACTTAACAGCTGTTGTCTAGGGGAAGAGAGTGTGTATATATTTTATATAAATTACAACACAGGCATTTACTGGTTCTGATGTTGAAGCTTCAGCATCAAGAAACAAACATTTCAATTTAGAATCCATGAGTTTCTTTTTATCAGCATTTTTCATCTATCAAAACAATAAAAACATTTAAATAAGGTCACAGCTAATAGATGGAGTCTCTTACAGCAACATCTAAATCGTCAGCATTAAAACCATCATCAACACACATTGACTGGACCATAAACTTGTGTTTGGTACGTTCTGCTACAGCCACTTCATCCATTGGCTGTAACATAACTGTGTATAAGAAGTAAGGCAACTTAAGTAACTTGTTTATAGTAATTAAGTATTCCTTAGTGATTCATTAATGACAAAGTGTATAAATATTCATTGTGCATGTATTATAAGTACATGTACTTAGGAGAGAGCAATTGACATTCCTTCCAACTAAAATAAAGGTACAAAGTCTGATCTACAATGGACAAGGATAATTCCTAGCTCAATTCTCTCTACATAATGTCTGAGGTGACTTTAGAAACTGTCCTTAGCATAGAGGTGTCCTCAATATAGAGGTTGTATAATACACTAAAGTATTAGTGTGGGATTAGAACAAGTGTCCTCAATATAGAGGTTGTATAATACACCAAAGTATTAGTATAGGACTAGAACAAGTGTCCTCAATATAGAGGTTGTATAATAAACTAAAGTATTAGTATGGGACTAGAACAAGTGTCTTCAATATAGAGGTTGTATAATACACTAAAGTATTAGTGTGGGATTAGAACAAGTGTCCTCAATATAGAGGTTGTATAATACACCAAAGTATTAGTATAGGACTAGAACAAGTGTCCTCAATATAGAGGTTGTATAATAAACTAAAGTATTAGTATGGGACTAGAACAAGTGTCCTCAATATAGAGGTTGTATAATACACTAAAGTATTAGTATGGGACTAGAACAAGTGTCCTCAATATAGAGGTTGTATAATACACTAAAGTATTAGTATGGGACTAGAACAAGTGTCCTCAATATAGAGGTTGTATAATAAACTAAAGTATTAGTATGGGATTGGAACAAGTGTCCTCAATATAGAGGTTGTATAATACACTAAAGTATTAGTATGGGACTAGAACAAGTGTCCTCAATATAGAGGTTGTATAATACACTAAAGTATTAGTATGGGACTAGAACAAGTGTCCTCAATATAGAGGTTGTATAATACACTAAAGTATTAGTATAGGACTAGCAACAAGTGTTCCAAGGTGCCACTATAGTCACTGAAGTACTAATGTAATTTTATTTTCTCAATGATTACAATACATCAAAGACCTCTCCATATAATACTATGCAACCACTCTCTACAATAACTTAGTTATAACCACACATATCAAATTACTACTATTAATACTGTTCTCCTAACACATCAGTGACGAATAATTAGATACTGTACTATAATATTATAAACACAAGTCACACATACAAGATGATGTGGCTATATAGAAGAACAGGAATTTAATCTAAGGTAATTATTACAATGTAATGTATTTAAGTTACTAGGTGCCTATAGCATCACTTAGGTATTAGCAGATATAGTATAGGCCATACTACCTATAGTAATGACACACCCCCTACATATGTAACTCAATACATTTCATTCATACCATTCTCAAAATTAGAAAAAGGGAATGTAATAGGAACACAATTTGATAGACTCTCATTTTATCAAAACGAGTGGTTTTTTTAGTTAGAATGCTTTCTCCATTATTGAATTTGTGATTTTAGAAGCATAACATTTGAGATTTCAAACACTTGTACTAAACTGCCTTGTAATTGATATTAATTGCAGGGGCATCCTTGTTACCTGATACTTCTTGTTCTCCATGAGGTGCAATGACTCCACTATTAGGTCTGACACAATATTGTTTAGGAGCTGTTGTCTTCACTTTAAACCCCACCCTTTCATTCGACGGGTTACGAAGTGTAAGTTTAGTTGTTACGACCTCTGTGAATGGACCTAAAAATCACAAAATAGAAGGTAACCCTTTAATTTGTCAGAAAATTAAAGTTATTATATAATTTCTGTACATAGGAATGTCAGCGTCATTACTTTTAATAATAATTAAACAGAGGGACTCCCTCATAGCAACAATGCTGTGTACATAGGAATGTCAGCGTCATTACTTTTAATAATAATTAACTAGAGGGACTTCCTCATAGCAACAACGGTGCGTAATTAACACATTAAGTTGTTAATAATAGCATAATGGTAGAAAGCAAACTTGTCTTATTGTTAGATCCTAATCAACACATTAACACATTTAATATTTAATTTTATTTAATTTATATGAACAAAGTGTATAGGAATAATAATTAACAGACAATATGCAATAGATTCATCATCATTTCTATGTTAAATAAAATTGTAATTTTGTATTAAAATTATGAATTATTATCTAATGTCGTAAAAACAACATTGAAATTATTAATGGAATAATATATACTATGAACAAGGTTTTCTCTCTCTCTCTTTCTCTCTCTCTGGTATGGTAACCGTGACATCATAATGACAATGTACACTAACTTGTTGTTCATTAAAATACAATTCCAATGCTTATCCTGAAATAAAACCTATCTATTCTACTATCCTAGCAACATAATGATAGCTAAGACTATGTACATTCATCTTGCTTGTTTATTTTAATAGGGACAATTATTAATCAGCCAATGACAGTCAATCATCTAACTCTTGACACGTTAGAAGAGAGACAAACACTACAGCTGTAATACTAATAGTTAGGTCATATCCTCAGTATGGAGATGTACTCTCAGTGTTGAGGTTAAGTAATGTACCCAAGTATTAGTATAGGAATACAATATATTCTGGAGAGGGTGAGTGCATGCAGTGTCCTCAACATAGAGGTTCTGAACATATAATTTATCTTGAATTTTTAGAGTGGATTCGTGGTTTAATATGAAGAGTTAGTCATGGCTGTGGTAAAATTCAATGACAGAGATATGATGCACAGGACTATCATATACACATGTAATATTATACTAAACACAATGATTAAACAATGTTCCCTCATTGTTATAGTATAATTTACTGCAATAATTGTCTACTGTACTGCTAATTAACTGTGATTATTACAGTTAAGTTCACCTTTAAATGTTAGTTCGATAGGTGGAACAAGTTCTAATATTTGAGGTGATTTAGTGGTCATCTTTCAGAAGTTATCTCTTTAACACGTTTACACACAACAGAATCAAGTCAATTTGAGAGAAAATTCTGCAATAAAAGGGTAAGATAAGTTGCAGAGTCAATCATGCAGAACAAATAAAATACTATTAATATGAACGTCTGTAAGCTTAGTTAACAGAGTTCTTAGCAAATTTATCTTACCTGGAAGAAGGCCAGAAGGAAGAATTCAAAAGGAAAACTCAAGAAGGGGTGAGCAGGTGCTTTCAGTAACACGTGATTTTCACGTGATATCAAAATGGCTCCTTCACCTCGTGTGATATGAATCATCTTGCCCACTCCACACCCATATATATTGCACAGAGTCAAAGAGGAAAAGAGCGGAGAGTTTAACACTCGAGGGCGAGTCCTGTTTTTTGAGACAGCCCAACCTTACACCAAGCAATACGTGGAAGTGTTTGCAGTTGTCAGATTAGAAAGTTTCTGCAGAAAACTGGACTTAGACTCCATCTTTTTCTTTACAGGACTGTCAAGAGACTACTACCATAAGTACAGCACATTACTACTCTGAATTAGAGCAAGTAATATTCAATCTATAATAATAGTCACCATCAACCATTTCTGTCTCTCTTCCTGGTTTGAATTGGATAGCTATTTCTAAATATATTTCAAATACTCACAGTGGCCATATTAAAGTCAAATGCTTCTTCATAAGCTCATTAGACATCAGAGTGTTATCATATTGTATTAAGAGCAGTCCAAATTTGGAAGAGATTACCATTTAAAATTGTGAGGTCCAAAAGGTACAAATGGATGGATGAATGGATGGATGGATGAATTAACATACTGACTGATAGATGAATGATATACAAATGGACAGATAGGTAGAGTGTTGGACAAATGGACAGATGTACTTATAAACAGGATATCAGGACTGTTGCCATATTGTCTATGTATTGTTATGTTGACTAAAGGTATCAAAAATGGCTGACTCTTTGCAGTCATTTGAGGCACATATTAAGAACATTTGTGGTGTACAAGTAGCAGTGAGATGTTCTAAAGATGTGGAAGAAATTTGTCAAAAGAACTTTCTCAGTTTTTGTGAGATGCTACGACCATTTAGCCAGCTAGCAGCAGAAAGTGAGTAGCAGTAGATGGATAGATAAATTAATGAATGGATAAATAATAGAGAAAGATGGATGGTTGGATAGTTCAATGGACAGATAAATAGATGGATTAATTAATATACCCATGTCAAAGGATAGTTGAACTTGTAAACTAACCTGATACGAGCTGTTATAAAGAACTATTTTATTTATATAGCTCAACTATATGACACTCAAGGACATCTATATCCTGTACGTGATCTTCGGATACGATTCAGGGAGCCACGCCCACATGTCACATCCACCAGCATGATAGAGCAATTACTAAGTGAAACAATTCATTGGTCAGAACGAGAGGGTATTAACGCTAAACCAAGTGGTCCTGTTATACAAACTGGCTCTGACGTAACACCAGGTACATGTACATGTAGCTATCTTAACTGTCTTCCTCTCTCTCTCTCTCTCTCTCTTCCTTTCCTCTTTCTTTTTACGTATCTCACTTCCTCTCCTTTCTTTCTTCGTCTGTTTCCCTTAGCAACCACACCATGGTTTGATCATTTCTGTGAATCATATCACGATAACGTACAAGTAATGGAACATGAATACATCAAACATTATGTAGCTGGTATGTTAATCATTTTATGTTATATATTTACTCTTATATTATTATTACAGCTATATTAGTGGTTTCTAGTCAACAACCTCATCCCATAGAGGTGTTTCAAAACCTTTATAAGACCCAGAAGGAGTCTGAAAAACAACGGACTTATCCATATTGGTTACCATCTCCTCATCTATATTATTATCATATTTTAGTACACGATGTCGTTGAAGGAAACAGGAAACAGTAAGTACATTACTTCCTCAATTAAGTTTCTTGACTTCCTCTTTCTATGCTACTCCTTCCATTTTCTGTAGTGCACAAGAAAGTTTTGATCTAGTTAAAGCCACGTATGGTGCTGGCAGCTGTTATTTTCTGCCCATTAATTCACTCAGTCCAAGTTCATTTCCTGATGCAACTATACCAGAACCCTGGAGTGGGTTCCTAAGAATACCTTCTTCACCTACTCTCTCAGGACAGGTACTACTGGTTCTTTTGTTTTCTTTTACTAATATTACTTTTCCAGGATGAAACTGATTTTGGACTTAAGCGGTTTAGACGAAGCAAATCTGCCACTCCCTCTCCTCTACCTTCACCCTCACAAACTCCACCTCAACTACGTGCCTCTTCCAACAACCACACCCCACAACTCCTCCCAAATCCCTTGGTACTCCTGTTGAAGTCCGTGAAGAAGCTCGACTAATTTTGGAGGATGAAGATAACGAGAGTCTTAACGAAGGTCCTGAGCAATCTAATAGTACCACAAGTGTTCTGTCAGCCCAGGTATGTATTATCAAGCTCCACCCATTGACCACACCTCTAGTTTTTATCTGGTAATTTGTTTCTATTTTCAGATTGAATTAGGTGATGATCCATTGACTCAGTTAAAAATAACAGAAGATTTGATAGCTGGTCCTGACAGTGAGAGTAAAGGAGTAAGACAAGTAAGAGTCGGACAATGTTTGGGATTAGAAGATCAGAATAACTTGAGGAGTTTTGTGAGGGACTTTTCTGCTCGGCTACTACCACACTTAGCAGCTGTGTTAAAGAAATTGTATGATTTGGTAAGTTTTGGCTAAAAATGATTCCTTCATTCTCTCTCAGTTACAAAGTAAGAGAACTATGACAAGGAGAATGTCTGATTTCTCAAGAGGTGTTTGGTGGAAAATGTTGGGAGGAGGTAGTGGAGGAGGAAGTACAACGTCCGGTGGGAGTGGCTCTAAAAACATCGAAGAACTGAGGTAATATGTTTTGTTATCTTTGCAAGAAATAACTTTTTATTTGTTGTGTTTTTTTTAGTGATTCTGTACAGCGTCTTATGAGGCTTGTTGGTGACTTAGCATATCTCTTGCAAAATTATGAATTAGCTTATAACATGCATCATACACTGAAGAGAGATTTACAAGGCAAAGATCTGTGGATACATTATGCAGGAGCATTGGTGAGAGAGAGAGAGAGAGAGAGATTATTTATTTATTTCTTAATTTCTTAGGAAATGGCTGCATTATCTGCTCAAATGAATGGTCAAACTCGTAAGGAAGTCCAATCCTACCTTGAAGAGGCTACCAACATTTATCAGAACACTCTGACGTAAGATAGACATGAGGTTTTATCTTTTTTAATTTATTAGTTTATTTTTCTTTCTGTTATCAGATTACCTTGGCTGTCTTTAAGATCTTCCCTATTTCTCTGTGATGTGCTTAAAGCTAGAAAAAAATATCGGGACTTGACACAACAATTCATTAAAATGATTAATGAGGTACTAATGACAGGGTCTGACCCTGTTTAGTTATTGACCAGTATCATTTTCATTTCCTTACAGGAATCTGATCTGAAGAGTGCTCTGTTTTTAGAACAAGCTGCTCACTCTTTTTTAAGGATTTATCCAACTCCAATGACTCGTAAATATGCTTTTCACTTGATACTGGCTGGACATCATTTCTCAAAGGCTGGACAGGTATAACTAAATAGTCTGATACCCAAACTAGTGAACCAAGTTTGAGGCTGAGTCCTGAGAATAATATCTGTTTGTGTACATGTACTATTATAATAGTGTGTGTGTTTATTCTAGAAATATCATGCTGTACGAGTATATAGACAATCTTTATCAGTGTATCGTGATAAAGGCTGGAGAACAGCTGAGGTAAGAACTCACTTGTTACTATATCAATGTATCTCTCTCTCTCTCTGGTAAGGAAGGACTACACTAACTTCAGCTGTGGTAGATTGTGTTTTTCTCTCCATTCTCCTGAAGAAGCTCACAATGCTATTGAATGTCTTCTCTCACATGAGAGCTATCAGAGTATACAACAGCAGTTATCTAATGTTAGAGACTTCATTTTTGTTAAAAGGGTCAGTCAGCACATTGTATACAGATTGTATTGAATACAAATAAATATATAGTACTACACATATGATGGTAATATGGTCTATTGTTATTTATATAATAGTGAAATTGAAACTATTTTCTAGATCTTGTTTGTTAACTGAGCATTGACATATATAGACTCTCTCTCTCTCCCTCTCTCTCTCTCTCTCTAGATACTTCTAGCTCAGTCTAATCCTTCCTTACATAAACAAATTCCACTAACTTCATCTTCATCTTCCTATACTAGTCATCGTAACGTCTCCAATGTTCCTCATTTGCCACTTCCCTTCATTAAATCTCAATTAATAACCACTACATTTGATAATGGTGTCCTAGACACTTCCACGTGGTTACAACCACACTTAGAAAATGATCTACAATTAGACAATAGGAACATTTCACAGGTTCTACCAAAAATTGATTGTACAGTGTTTAATTTTCCAGACTCACTATCATCTAACGGTCCAATATCTAAAAAAGATTCTAACAAGAATTTAATTATAGGGGTTTCCCCTTATGATCCAGCTATGTGGAGATTGGGTGAGAGAGGTTGGTATCGATTGGAGCAGCTGTGTTGGAATGGTTGTACCGAGATAGAACGTCAACCTGCTGTCCTTTATATGGACAAAGATACTGATAATACTAGAATTCCACTTTGTCCCGTGAAAGGTATATTGTCTTATTGATCTATTGTTTGTCTGCATCTCCATTCATCCATCCATCCATCTATATATGTATTCATTTATCTATTAATTAAAGTTTAATTTATTTATTTAACCCTCTGTCCACAGAGCCTATTAAAGTGGGTGTGGTTTTAAAAAATCCACTTGCAATTCCTCTTGCTATGAGAAGAATTATTCTTATTTGGCATTTTACACCTTTATCAAATCAAGTGAGGAACAATGTTAAGATAATTAACTTTTTATCATTGACATTATTACATGTACAAGTATATGTACATATATATACATGTATATGTATATATATATGTACAAGTATATGTACATGTACATATACATGTACATATACATGTATATGTATATATATATGTACATGTATATGTACATATACATGTATATGTTATTTGCTGTGTAATGGTTCCGTATCCTTGTAAGGAATCCAGTGATGATGCTGTAGTGTGTGAAGTCGTGGAGTCATATGTTTTGCCTGCAAGAAGTCAAGAAAAAGTGAGGCAATAATATAATGATTATAGTGATGTCATTGTTTTTGTATGCAATGTTCAATACATAATGTATAATAGTCACACTGGAATAACTAGTTTTAAACTATAGCCATCCCATCGCTTATAATATATTGAGCCTATGTTTAGACTATGAGATCCTGTATATATTCTTGCACTTTAATGCACTAATTTTGTTTATTTTTATCTCTTTAGCTAAATCTATGGATTGTTCCTGTCAAAACTGGTTCGCTTACTATTACTGGATTAGCTTATAATCTATGTGTAATGGATGGTGAGCAAGACTCACTTACTTTGCCACTTTTCAATGATATACTCAAACAAGATGAGTTCTATGATAGTGGGGATTCTCTTGTCACTCAAGGGTTCCAGGGAAGAATAGATTTTCGATGTCAGGGTCGGAGAAGGAATGAAACTAAGACTGATAGGATGGGTGTGGTTTATGGAGAGGACAATAGACTTTGTTGGCGAGTCATTGATCCCATGCCAAGAGCCATTGTAAGTACATGTATATATAAGATTGTATCCATTTTGAATTTCTATCTGTCCATTCTTCAAATGTACATCTATTATCAATCCATTTTTCTCCTTTATCTACATTACATGCATCCATACTTCATTTTCATCCATCCATTTTCCTCTATGTACATACATTCTTCCTTTTATTTGTCCATTCATTCTTTTTTTAGATGATTATTCAAGGTTTTTATCAACCTTTATTAGCAGGAGAAATAATATCTTTGATAATAAAAATTATCAACTGTAGTTCAGAGGCTATCACTAACTTGAAACTATCTACCTCATTACAACATTGTACTTTACTGAAACAGGTATATGATGAGCAAACTGGACTTTGGAAATCATCATTGTTATATAAATGTGTCTTTATGTTTGAATATTAATGTGGGACTAGAACAAGTGTCCTCAATATAGAGGTTGTATAATACACTAAAGTATTAGTATGGGACTAGAACAAGTGTCCTCAATATAGAGGTTGTATAATAAACTAAAGTATTAGTATGGGACTAGAACAAGTGTCCTCAATATAGAGGTTGTATAATACACTAAAGTATTAGTATGGGACTAGAACAAGTGTCCTCAATATAGAGGTTGTATAATACACTAAAGTATTAGTATGGGACTAGAACAAGTGTCTTCAATATAGAGGTTGTATAATACACTAAAGTATTAGTATAGGACTAGAACAAGTGTCCTCAATATAGAAGTTGTATAATACACTAAAGGATTAGTATGGGACTAGAACAAGTGTCCTCAATATAGAGGTTGTATAATACACTAAAGTATTAGTATGGGACTAGAACAAGTGTCCTTAATATAGAGGTTGTATAATACACTAAAGTATTAATATGGGACTAGAACAAGTGTCCTCAGTATAGAGGTTGTCATTTATTCAGAGTGTCTTTCATGAGATATTTCATTCTAGTATCATATACATAAACACATGTTTATATATACTACATACATATAAACATGTATGTAGTACATATTAATTACATGTAAACATGTAGATCATGTAGATAATGTATATCTAACATGATATTTCATTACTAGACATCATCACTAATGGACTCTGGTGTCTTCTCTACCTCTGATGATACACAAGAGTTGGCCTTCTCTTCTGTCCCTCTTCCTTCATTATGTCCTGTGTGTTTGTCTCTACCTTTATCTACTCCTTCCATTTTACCAAACCAGTTTGCCCAATATCAACTGTTAGTTCATGTACCACAGTCTAAAGCTGTTGAAATTCCTTACAATATGGTCTTATATTATGAGCCAGATTGGTCATCTAAAGAGGCCCCACCTACTCCTAATAATTGTATGAAGTGAGTCACTTAATTCATGTCACATTGAAATAACTTTGTCTGTTCTTTTTACACACATACACACACTCTCTATCTCTTCCCCCTCTAGTCACAGAGTACTAAGACACAGCGAGACACTTACTGTACAACAATGTCTTCATGGTAATGTCTCTGTTACACACAGTGTTGTGCCAAGACTTGAAAACAATCTCAAAACAAATGAGTAAGTCAATATATTATTACTATAACATTATATACTCTCCTTTTGTTCAGTCTGGATCACACTAAATTACTGATATCAGTTGAAATTGAGAACAAGAGTGGTGCTTTAGGATTACCAGTAGATGTTAAAATTATCCAAATATCTAGTGTTAGTTACAGCTGGAGGATAGAGGCTGTAACTCAAAGAAAAGGTAATTTTAGCTATTTTCATTTCGACAACATTACATTAACTTATAGAGCACTTATGTTAGTGATTTAGTAATGATTATGATTAATTGTAACATGTGTTTGTATGTATGTTTGTTTGTTTAGATTTAAGTTTGTCTCCTGGGGAGAATGGTGTAATGCACCTTCGTGGGACAAGAGATGTTCCCAAGTGTACAATGGATCGTTTGATGTTTTCTGATGTCCCTCTTACTGATAAAAGAGTGAGATTAAATCATGTGATCTTACATATTAAATCACATTTATCAAATCATGTTATGTCAAATCATATGATCCTTTATATTTAATCATGTGCTCATTTATATTAAATCATGTGATCCTTTATATCAAATCATATGACCCTTATATTAAATCATGTGATCCTATGTACATATATTTATAGTTATTTTATTTGGTTTCCTTCTTGCTAACACATCCACTAACAATCATCTTTTGTTACTACCATTTTCTTTAGATCAGAAGTGGTGAATTTCCAGCAAAAGACTTATTTTTTGCTTCAGAAGCTTCTCGTCAACTTGGATTTCAAACAACAAATGTCACTGAAAAACATTGGCATAGGTGTTCAGGGAGAAAACCAGTGTGTGTGAAAATAAGATTGGCTTGGTGATATTCTGGGAGGTATATTGTCTGCTACACAATAGAACATATGTAATAAATGTATATATATATATGTGCTGTGGATATATGCTGAGTTAATGACTTGCAAATATTTACTAGATACACTTGTATTGCTGTACAGTTAGTATCATGTGAAAAGCATGCTTCCAAGTCAGTGGAGTTTGATAGATCCTTCTAAAGTTTTGAGCTTATTAAAAGTATGTATTTCAAATGGGACAGAGAAAGTTTTCAAGGGAAGAGATAGGAGACATTTAAAGGGTTTTCAGACTCATTTTGTCATGTTGGTTTCCAGTTTGTTTAGGCTGTATACTATATGTGATTGCTGTTATTGTTATGTCTCTCTCTATTTTTATCTAGACTATACCTCCCGATCATACGAGTGGACGGCCTCATTTTGGACAAAGCTGTATTACTATTAATCTTCCTCAAACATCGACTATTCTTACATATGTAAGTATATGTCTATATGAATAAACATATTGGTTTCTTTCTTTTTAGCCACACCCCTCATCAGCTACACCTTCTAGTCCTTGTTTAACATCATCTCCTTACGATCTTGTTAGACACACCCTCTTATATCCTGCTACTGTGTCACATGACTTTTCTGCTGCTAATCAATATGTGTTGTACCAGTAGGTGTGGTCTTATCAAATTGTACCAGCGAAGAAGTGACTGTATTAGTTGAATTGTTATCTACTCTGAAGTGGCTGTTGGGGTGAGTACTAGGTATTAGAAACATGGTTGCTATGGTAATCATTGATTTTGTTCAGTATAGAGTTATAATGTAGTACTTAATGCTACGTTGAACTTTGATTTATTGTCAATATTGATTTATGATATAGTGTAATTATAGTACTGTAAATGTCAAAATTTTTTGCTGCTCAAACTTTCCAGAACTCATAATTTCTCGTTTTGTGTCAACCACGAAAATTTGATTATTAATTATTAATTATTCACGAGTCTAATTTTTGTGTTTTGTGTCAACCACGAAAATATAACTACCTCAAAAATTTTGACATTTACGATAATTAAAACTTAATGCTTTGATTTGTACGTTTAAAGTACATTTCAAAGTGGGTGTGGTTTATACATTGTTACAGTTAATAGACAAACATAATAAGTATTAAAATACCGATGGGTCTCTTAAATGTGCAGTTTTAAATATCACATGTATTAAATAAAATATTTCTCTATTTTATAAATTGTTGATATTTATTTCCTTTCAGTATTAGGTCATTGGAGCCACCATTTCACTGGTCTGGTCCCTGTAGGAGAAACCTAGTCTTGTCTCCTCTCTCTAAACAGACCATTAGTACTAATGCTACTTTTTCCTCACCAGGAGTGTATTGTTTGAACTCTTTGCGTGTTAAAGCCAGTGTAAAAGGATCTGAGACTCATACTGCATCTAATATGTATTGTCAGAGGTGGCAGGCTACTAGTTACTTACTTGTTAACGATGTAGGTGTGGTTAAGTGTAGTTGATAGGTGCCTCTGTATTATTGTTAATAGTTTAAGTAGAGTTATAAAGGTTTTATAAAATATATGTTGTATCGTCTGTGTTTTTTGTATAATTTGTTCAATGAAATATTTTGAAAACTAATTATAAAGAAATTATAATATGTAAGTTTATAGAGAGGAGATTTGTTAATAATAGAATGTATTTTAGTAATCTTTTGTTAAAAATTATTACTACAAAGCTACTAAAAACCAATGACATTAGTAGGTATTACTTGTTAAGTGACATGATTGCTGCTCTAAAATGTTGTATTAGATTTTAAAAAATATATATTAATACCCCCTTTGTGCTAATGGTACATGTGTATTAATGAATCTTTAATTTTTTAGATTTTATTTCTACAAACTCTACTTAACAAGGACCATATTAGCTAAATTATTAAAAAATTCAAGTATTTAACGAGCAAGGCCATTCTTAATTTTGTCTTGAGTCAAAAATTGAGAACATGTAACAAAAATCGCCCTGACATTTTTCAAAATGTTAGCTACATAGGTCCTTTTAAAAAAATTCTGAAATTTTTTTTCAGCTTTTTTTGATGGAATCATGTAAAGATACTTTTTCTAATAATGGCTTTAAAAAATTTATTAAACCTAGTAGCTTTGCAGAAATGTATTTTGTTCCTTAATTTGCAATGCTATTCAAAAATAATATTAGAGAGCTGAAACTTTTGAAAATTGAAGTCAATTACTACAATTTTCGGATGGATTTATTTCTACATTTGACGTTTTTACAAAGCTATAAAAACCTTCCCTACTTTAATCACTATTATTATTATATGTTATACGTTATGCACGTAAAAGTACAAAATTGAACAGTAGGTGTTACATTATCATAGAATCAAAAATCACAACAACAGTATCTACAGTGCAAAAGTCGCCATCTTGATAATGAATAATCGATTTCATTAAGTAATATTCTTAGTGTCAGGTTAAGTGACTTTCGCGGGTTAAAATAGTTAAATAAAATGTATTAATTATTATTACTATTATTTATTATCATTATTATTGTTGTAGTCTTACATTCATCTAGATTTAATAACAATAATACAATAATAAAAATAGTAATGTATTTAACTATTTTGAGTCACTTATCAAAAAATTATGGCTTTAATTAATGAAAATCGATTATTCATTAGAATGGCGACTTTTGCACTGTTAGATACTCATTGATTTTTGACTAACAACCTACTGACAATTCAAGAACGAAAATGATCAATTTTAGTATTTTTACGGAATTTTGTACATGGTATAACTGTTAATAATAATAGTGATAAAGTAGCATTGTAGAAATAAATCCATCCGTATAATTGTAGTGACTTCATCTTTAATTTCAAAAGTTTCAGCTCAGGTTCTTTAATATTAATTGAATCTCCAAAGCATTGCTACATGCAAAGTACTAGGGAACTAGAATGTATCTTTACATGATAGATATTTTTACCTTTAAAATGGTGAACTAGATTTAAAAACCACTATTCTCCCTTGTTATGTACATGTACATTAATTTCTGATTATACTAAACAAGGACCTATATAGCTAACTTCATTAGAAAATTCAAGTGATTTTTCTCCCAATGATGTAGGGCCATTTCTTAATTAGAACCATGGACTACAGCATATTTGTATATAACTTGATGTGCAGTAGGTCATGTAATTAACTGGGGTACTGACAGATGGATTAAACATGATGATAGTTTAAGAATTATATATGACAAAGTTCAGATATAATAGACATCATTACCTTAGGTATATTATACACTAATTTAGAGGATGTTGTAGAAGTTGAATATGAAGAGCTCAAGCATTTAAAAAGGAAGAAGTTGCTTTAAGAGAGGAGTCATCTAAACATCAATTTTTTACAAACTTTAACAACATTCTGAAAAATAGTTGGAAAATTTGTGGTTTTTAAGAGTATACGGAGCCTGCTCTTTTTTCTCGCATTATATTTCTATACAAATTGTAGAATGTTTCCGTGCACTTCCGTACTGACTATTCGTTCCGTAATATTATTAGGATATTCTCTGCATAAGGTTGGTTTGTTACATTATTGCACTATTGTTAAATATGGAGATGCAAGATTGTTGTGGTAATGTACTCACTTGTAGCAATCAGGAAGCTCTAAGTCTCTACAATGAAGTGTTGGAGGCTTTGCTTAGTCAAAAGGAAGGATTTATCAAATCATTGAGACGTGCTATTAAACTAGATGAAAACTTTGTCTTGGCTCATTGTTTGATGGTAATTTTAATCTTTTGATTTTATGCAGCAATTTTTTTTAAATCTAGGGTTGTCTCTTATGTGACGCATATGGTCCGTCTGATTCTTCAGGTAACCAGCTATCCCATCTATTAATCCATCCATTTTTTGTATATAGTTCAAGTTCATGTTGATGCTGTTACTAAGCTCTATCCAAAAGTCTTGGATCGTGAACAGAGACACATTGATGCATTCTTTGCTACTCATCAAGGAAATACTCCTAAATCTAATGAAATATTGGCTGACATCACAGTCAAATATCCAAGGGGTAATAAATATTTAAGTAGTCTCATTCCCATACCAGACTAAGTCTCATTCTCATTCCAATATCCTAACAGTCAGCAAAGAAACTTTCTTTTTAAAATGTATATTTGTTTAAAATATTTTCATAACTTCATATTTCTATTCTCAGACCTTCATGCTGCTCGATGGGCATTTGGTGATTATTTGAAGACTGGAGAATATCCTCGTATGAGAAGTCTAATGTCAAGAGCTATTACTCATTGTCCTGAAGACTTCCATTTATATCCTTATGTCCTCAGTCTGTGAGTTTGGGAAGTATTTAGATTTCATTATATAGAGTGATGCAATATGACTATATAGCAAGACTCATTTTGCTTTCCGTGTAGTCACATTCCCATACTACCTGTCTGAGAATGAGACTATCATCCTTGTACCACCAACTTTTTTGTAAAGTCATTGTAAAACATTTAGCTGTTTTAAGCTGTCTATCTTTTTAAAAAATAACTATTTATAACATTCTTCTCTCAGGTATGCCTTCTCACTTGAGGAGACCAATGAGAGACAACTAGCTGAAGAACTTTGTCGGCAAAGTTTAGCTCTTCAACCAGTTAATCCTTGGGCAATACACACTACTGGTATATAGAGATAGTAATATGTTCTGCTTATCTCTTTGTCAATAGCTCATGTGATAGAAGAAAGTCAACATGTAGAGAAAGGGGTGGAGTTTCTTTTGTCGACTCGTAAGAACTGGCAAGATTGTCTTTTGGGTCACCATATTACTTGGCACTTAACTTTGTATTATTTTGGTATGTCCATCTGTTTCTATGGTTACATCTTTGTCCATTTCTCCGTTCATCCATGTTTAGTCTATCTGTTCAATTTTCTATTAATCTATTAACAGATCTCAACAATACTGATAAAATATTGGAAGAATTTGATTCAGTAATGGCCCTTTGTATGGATTCAAATAATCTATTTCAGTTACTAGATGCAACTTCTCTGCTATGGCGACTCAATGTAAGCTACAAACAAGTTATTAGAAATTGTATTATGATCTATTGTCAAAAAGATAATGGGAATAGATCCAGGAGAAGAGGTGGAAGTTGGTGACTGATGCTTTTCAGAGTCGTGTTGGTCATCCAACATATTCATGGTTAGTATCATACTTTAATTGTAATAAGATCTCTTATCTTATTTGTATAGGTTAGAGACACATCTCATGATGTCATTATGTCATGGTAAGGTATCTGCTGACACAGCAAGACTAGCTCTGGCTAGACAAGTTATTAAGGTAAGATTTTAATAATATTTTAATGTTGATACTGTTTTCCTTTACAGTCAATGGAAGAATATTGTCACAACGCAACTTACGATTCTACTATTGCTGAGATGGTATGGTTGTAATGTTTTAACAATGGTCATGTTAATATTATTTATATTGTTAGATTGGTATACCAGTTTGTAATGCATGTTAGCTTATGGAGAAGAGAAATATGATGAGGTTAGTGAGTGGACAGATAGAGAAAAAGATAGATCATAACAAAATAATTTATTTTATTATTTAGGTTTTGTCTTTAATGTTACCATGGAGATATGATTTTGTTAAATTTGGTGGTAGTTGGGCACAACGACAAATATTTGATATGACTCTGATAATGGTACACACAATAATGTTGTATATTATATAACTAATCATATCATTATAGGCTGCTATTAATGGGAACCAACTCCAACGAGCTCAGGCCCTTATTATTGAATTAAAGGTTTTAATAACAAGCACTATATTTTATTAATAAATTCTTATATAGGATCGTAAACCATTTTTTTTTTTTTTTTTTTTTTTTTTTGTTTTTTTTTTTTTTTTTGTTGTTTTTTTTTTTTTTTTTCAGTAAAACTTTACAACGTTTACATGATCAAGTCAGAGCTGCTCTGAAGAGAGAATAGTTTAAAGTCAATGTTTAGGTTTTTAATAAGAAGTATACGGATTTTTGAAGTATACAGAAGTATACGGAAACATTCTGAAATTTCTATAGAAATATAATGCAAGGAAATTAAATATAGTTCCGTATACTTTCCTACTAAAAATATACAATAAATTTTTTAGTCAATTAAAAGGTCACTAAAGAGTAGATTTCCACACCAATTAAGTAAATTATTTAAGTATAAAAAAATATTTCAGACAATTGACAGATGAGGTATTAAATAAGTTTATTAAACAAAATTTAGAAGATTATATTACAATATAAGAATGAAATTCAATTAATTAAAAACTATATTTTCTAAAATATTGTGCACTTAAAAAATATAATTAGATGAAGTCATTGAATTAAATCAGTTTTAAAATGAAGTTTATTAAACAAAGAAAATTACAATAAATATTGACAAATTAAAATATAAGAATGAAATTCAATTAATTTATTTTATAAACTACAATTGACAAAACAAATCTAAAAAAAATTAAAAAAATAAGAAAATGTAAAAGAAAAAATGCTTCAGAACTCTAGTCCAGAAAGAGTTCCCAAAGAGTCCATCCAGTCCAGAAAGAGTCAAAGAGATTTCCCAGAGTCCATCCAGTCCAGAAAGGGAGAGTCCAGCAGAGAGGTCCAGGTCCACAAGTTGAGAACATAGAGAAAGAAAAAGAAGGAGATGTAAACAAACTGCATCACTAAAAAGAAGATGGATGAATAGATGTAGAATGAAAAGACAGCTCACCTTTTTCAACAGGGATGGTCCTGCAGGGAAAAAAAGAAAAGGTAAATAAACTGAACTGGTTACAAAAATGTATGGATGGATGGAGAGATGGAGGAAGAAGAAGTGAAAAAGGACCACAACTACACAACACACACAGCACACACACACACGCACCCTACATACCCTCTCCCCCACCCCGGGGGGGTAAAGAAAGGGGGGTTGGTGGGGGGGAGAGGGATTTGTAGGGTTTTATGTGTATGTATGTGTGGTGTATATAGGCTAGATAGCCCAAAAAAAATTGAAAAAAAAAATTAAAAGAGAAGGAAAGAAGGCTTGAAGGAAGACAGGAGAGAATCCATCCAAGATGGAGAGCGACTCATCTTTTCCATCGATGGAGAACATCGGTCCAAGTAAAAGGTTCCAGGAGATCCATCAAAGAAAACCAGTTCAAGTAAGAGCTTCCAGAAGATTCAGTAAAGAACATCAGTCCAGAACATCAGTCCAAGTAAAAGGTTCCAGGAGATCCATCAAAGAAAACCAGCCAGTTCAAGTAAGAGCTTCCAGAAGATTCAGTAAAGAACATCAATCCAGAACATCACTGAGAGAACCATCAGTCCAAGTAGAAGTTCTGTAGAGAAAAGGAAGAGACTTGAAAATTTTTTTTTTAAAAATGATGATTACAAAAGTAGCAAAAAATAACATAACAAAAGAGATGAAAAAATAAAGATGAGTAAACTGAAAAATAACATGATTGTCCAAAGCGGTGATCCAACGATGAGATGCGATGTCCAACGATGAGACGCGGTGATCCAACGATGAGATGCGATGTCCAACGATGAGACGCGGTGATCCAACGATGAGACGCGATGTCCAACGATGAGACGCGGTGATCCAACGATGAGAGGTCCAATGAAGAAAGTGCACTCACTGAATACTTTTAATACAAACTGTCATACTCTGCACACGCCATATAGCATGGTGATCTCTGTGTGGGTGTGATTAGTCTAGTGTTACCATGGTTACTTTCTCATTAGCGATAGTTCCCGCCAAATAAATCTTGGGCAAATTTGGTAGCTATGGTAACATTAAATAAACTGTCATAGTATAGCGTTACCATGGTTGATTATGATTTATTTGGCGGGAAATATCGTATTCTGCATATAGCTTGGTGATCGTTGTGTACATGCGCTTGTGACTAGTATAACGTTACCATGGTTACCAAATTTGCCATGATTTATTTGGCGGGAACTATCGCTAATGAGAAAGTAACCATGGTAACACTAGACTAATCACACCCACACAGAGATCACCATGCTATATGGCGTGTGCAGAGTATGACAGTTTGTATTAAAAGTATTCAGTGAGTGCACTTTCTTCATTGGACCTCTCATCGTTGGATCACCGCGTCTCATCGTTGGACATCGCGTCTCATCGTTGGATCACCGCGTCTCATCGTTGGACATCGCATCTCATCGTTGGATCACCGCGTCTCATCGTGGACATCGCATCTCATCGTTGGATCACCCGCTTTGGACAATCATGTTATTTTCAGTTTACTCATCTTTATTTTTTCATCTCTTTTGTTATGTTATTTTTGCTACTTTTGTAATCATCATTTTAAAAAAAAAAAATTTTCAAGTCTCTTCCTTTTCTCTACAGAAATTCTACTTGGACTGATGGTTCTCTCAGTGATGTTTCTGGATTGATGTTCTTTACTGAATCTTCTGGAAGCTCTTACTTGAACTGGCTGGTTTTCTTTGATGGATCTCCTGGAACCTTTTACTTGGACTGATGTTCTGGACTGATGTTCTTTACTGAATCTTCTGGAAGCTCTTACTTGAACTGGTTTTCTTTGATGGATCTCCTGGAACCTTTTACTTGGACCGATGTTCTTCCATCGATGGAAAAGATGAGTCGCTCTCCATCTTGGATGGATTCTCTCCTGTCTTCCTTCAAGCCTTCTTCCTTCTCTTTTTAATTTTTTTTTCAATTTTTTTTGGGCTATCTAGCCTATATACACACACACATACATACACATAAAACCCTACAAAATCCCTCTCCCCCCCACCAACCCCCCTTTCTTACCCCCCCGGTGTGGGGGAGAGGGTATGTAGGGTGCGTGTGTGTGTGTGCTGTGTGTGTGTGTAGGTTGGTGGTCCTTTTTCACTCTTCATTTCCTCCATCTCTCCATCCATCCATACATTTTTGTAACAGTTCAGTTATTTTACCTTTTCTTTTTTTCCCTGCAGGACCATCCCTGTTGAAAAAGGTGAGCTGTCTTTTCATTCTACATCTATTCATCCATCTTCTTTTAGTGATGCAGTTTGTTTACATCTCCTTCTTTTCTTTCTCTATGTTCTCAACTTGTGGACCTGGACCTCTCTGCTGGACTCTCCCTTTCTGGACTGGATGGACTCTGGGAAATCTCTTTGACTCTTTCTGGACTGGATGGACTCTTTGGGAACTCTTTCTGGACTAGAGTTTCTGAAGCATTTTTTCTTTTACATTTTCTTATTTTTTTAATTTTTTTTAGATTTGTTTTGTCAATTGTAGTTTATAAAATAAATTAATTGAATTTCATTCTTATATTTTAATTTGTCAATATTTATTGTAATTTCTTTGTTTAATAAACTTCATTTTAAAACTGATTTAATTCAATGACTTCATCTAATTATATTTTTAAGTGCACAATATTTTGAGAAAATATAGTTTTTAATTAATTGAATTTCATTCTTATATTGTAATATAATAATTTCTAAATTTTGTTTAATAAACTTATTTAATACCTCATCTGTCAATTGTCTGAAATATTTTTTTATACTTAAATAATTTACTTAATTGGGTGGAAATCTTACTCTTTAGTGACCTTTTAATTGACTAAAAAATTTATTGTATATTTTTAGTAGGAAAGTATACTGGAAACTATATTTAATTTCCTTGCATTATATTTTTCTATAGAAATTTCAGAATGTTTCCGTATATTCTGTATACTTCAAAAATCCGTATACTTCTTATTAAAAACCTAAACATTGACTTTAAAACTCTTCTCTCTTCAGAGCAGCTCTGACTTGATCATGTAAACGTTGTAAAGTTTTACTGCAAGTTTTACGATCTATATAAGAACTTTATTAATAAAATATAGTGCTTGTTATTAAAACCTTTAATTCAATAATAAGGGCCTGAGCTCGTTGGAGTTTGTTTCCATTAATAGCAGCCTATAATGATATGATTAGTTTATATAATATACAAACATTATTGTGGTGTACCATTATCAGAGTCATATCAAATATTTACATGGTGATCGCTGCACAGGGGTGATTAGTCTAGTGTTACCATGTAGAAATTATTGCTAATGTAACCATGGTAACTGTAGACTTCTACATATTTTGATCACCCAATTTCAATTATCAATTACAACCTTACACAGCAATTACAATAAAAATTGATAGCAATTACACACAATTACAATAGTTTATTATCAGTACCCTATACAAGTGCTCTATACATTATTCACAGTATTGTTTTGAAAATAGCAGACTTCTCAGCTTTCTTTACCAAAATAATTATGGTCATGTGTACATCACGTGATGCGACAACCCTTACCAGACTACGATTTATTGTATAGTAGTTAAAAGTCCTGCTTTATTTACTCCATGTACACATTTTAGAAGGAGCAATCAAGATCTAATTCAAGTCTAGCAAATTAAAGATGTTGGGTTTCCATTTATGTAGCCTGGTGACCTCATAGAGGCATGGTATCTTGTGCTCCTCTTTCCCCAGTATGAAATACTGACTACAGGTCTACATAGACTGAGTACAATTTTGGAAAATCTCAAAAACAATAGTTTAAAACTAGCAAGTCCTACAGAAATCTGCTGAAATCTTCCTTGACACTCATATGAAATCCTTGGAAATTTCCGTAAATCTCATCTACCTCCCCCTGCATACAACATGGAAGGAGAGAAAGGATGCAAGATTGTTGTGGTAATGCACTCACTTGTAGCAGTCCAGGAATCCTGCAGCCCTAGAACTCTACAATAAAGCACTGGAGTCGTTTGTTAGCTACAAAGATGATTGCATGGACTCTTTAAAGCGCATTTATCGAACTGGACGAGAACTTTTGTCATGGCTCACTGTCTCTTGGTAAGATAATGATTATATCATTGGTGTAAGCATCTTTTCTTTCTAGGGTTGTCTTATGCTGATACATTTGATCCTGCAGGTTTGTACTATGTTCACAATATCTGTTAATTAAACTGTCCTCACATGATTATCTGTCCATCCATTTATTCCATTTCTTGTATAGTTCAAGTTCATCTGGATGCTGTTACTAAGCTCTATCCAAAAGTCTTGGAACGTGAACAGAGGGCACATTGATGCATTCTTTGCTCTTAGTCAGGGAAAACACTCCGAAATCAAATGAAATATTAGCCAACATTGGTGTCAATTATCCCAGAGGTAATGCATAATTGACTAGTCTCATCCCATACTTCCATCCCTATTATATAATCTTCTAGATCTTCATGCTGCTCGTTGGGCATTTGGTGACTACTTTAAATGTGGGGAGTGGCTTCGTTTGAGAAGTCACATGGGCCAAGCTGTTACTCATTGTCCTGTTGAGTTTAACCTCTATCCTTATACTTAGCCTGTGAGTGACAGCTAGCTATATTAAGGACTATCACTCTCCTTTGATTGCTAGATATGCCTTGTGGTTTGGAAGAAACTAATGAGAGAGATTTAGCTGAAGAGCTGTGCTACCAAAGTTTAGCTATTGATCCTCATAATCCATGGGCTACTCATACATTAGGTAATATACATTGTATCTATAACTGTACCTCTCTCTCGTCTCTCTCCTCTCTCTGTCCTCTCTGTCTCTCTGTCTCTCTCTCTCTCTCTCTCTCTAGCTCATATAATTGAAGAGGTTAGAGATGCACAGAAGGGGATTGATTTTCTGATATCAAACTCGTAAAAACTGGCAGGATCACTTATTAGGTCTCATACAACATGGCATTTGACCTCTTTATTACTTTGGTATATTATACGATTATCTTATCCATCTAATGTGCATTTGTCCATCCATTATGCATTCATCCATCCATCCATAGATCTTAACCAAACTGATTAAATTCTACAAGAGTTTGATACAATTATGGCCCCTTGTGCCAAAAACAAAGGACCACTTTGACTTACTTGACACTGCCTCTCTCTTTTATGGCGTCTAAATGTGAGCTATAGTTCTCTATCTTTTATTTATTCATTATAATATACAGGTTATGGGTATAGATCCTGGCAGGAAAGATGGAAGTTAGTAACTGATGCATTTCAAACTTACATAGATAGCCCCTCAACGTACTTGGTGAGTTATTTCTCTCTTTGATGTTTTAATAGTATACTTTTTTGGCGATCCTTTATTTGTCATTTAAGGCTTGAAACTGCATATTCTTGGTAAGGAGGACATTAATTTAATACTGATCTTGTTCTTTGGACTGAGTGGTTATTTTAATGACAGGCTCTCTGCTCATCTCATGATGTCATTGTGTCATAGTAGGTATCGAGCTCATGCTGCAAGACTAGCTCTGGCTAGACAAGCTATTAGGTAAAGAGTTTTAATTATTGTAAGTTTTAGTATTTCAAAATTAAAACTAAAATGTATTTTAATAAGAAGTAAAATTAATTTACTATTATTTAATTTCATACATTATATATAAGTTTTGATTAAATATTAATTTTCTACCAAAAATTGAAGAATTTACTCACATTGCCATTCTTCTTATCCATTTAGAAGGAAACTATTAAACTATTCAATTTTTAGAAACAATACCAAACTTCATTTTGATTTTTGTTGTAGAATATGGAAGAATAATGCTGCCAAAGCCACTGTCTATGATGCCTCTTTCACAGACATGGAATAATATATATATATTGTTTATATCTTGAGATGTGAATAGGTTGGTATACCATTTTTGTAATGCAATGTTAGCGTATAGGAGAAGAGAAATATGATGAGGTAGTGAGTGGATGGATGGAAGGTGGAAGATAGATAACATATAATAACACTGTCAAGTAACAACTGTTCTTATATGTAAGGTTATATCATTAATGTTACCTCTTAAATTGACTTTGTCAAACTTGGTGGTAGCTGGCACAGCGACAAGTCTTGAACTAACTTTGATTATGGTCAATTTATAGTTGTCAGGAGCTCATAAAGAATGCGAGTGGTACCTTGCATTTTCGTGGGTCCGGTAGTATTATAAGATGTCTTAGTTCTTACTATTATCATTATAGGCTGCTATTAATGGAACACAACTCAGACAAGCAGAAGCTCTTATTATTGAACTAAAGGTAATGACTAGTTTAATAATAACTAGATGTTATAATTAGTCCATTTTATTTATCTAAATGTACTTCTTCATAATAGGATCGTAAACCTCGCAGTAAAGGTCTGCAACGTTTACATGATGCAGTCGATCTGCTCCTTAAGAAACATGATTTTAAAATTGAAACTTTAAGCAGTACTACAATTTTAAATGGCCCAAATAAAAATTTATTTTTTGCTAATGCTGTTTTTAATTATAGGTGTGTCTATATTGTCTAAATGAAATTTAATAAGAAGAGCAAATGGAGGCAAGCAAAGAGGTATTATTACAGGATTGTTGTTTTGGTAATCCACTTACTTGTGAGAGTCAGGATGGGCGCGTAGAAAACTCTACAACGACAACTGGAGGTCCTTTATCCAGTCAAAAAAAAGTCATTTATTGGCACCTTAACTCATGTTATTGAATTGGACAACACTTTTGTCTTGGCCCATTGTTAATGGTACAGAACACATAACATATATATCTACATGGACCACGCACCTTTACATATATATGGACATACTATACAATGTTGTTTGACTATTAAGGTTCTGGGAAAACTTTGTATTGAGAGATACAGGTCCTTATTTGATGAGTGGGATGGGGTGGGGCTGACTCTGCATTTATTACTATGGCAATTTATTTTCTTTCTAAAATTTTTATTATAGGGGTTTTTATGTTATGTGACATATACAAAACAGTGATATAGGATCCCATAAAGGTAAAGTTAATCATCCCTCTGAACGTCCATCCTTCCTATCCATCCATCCATTTATCCAACCGTCTGTCCATAATTGATCAAAACCGTCCATCATCCATCCATGCCTTTTCTGTATAGTTCAAGTTATCTTGATGCTGTTACTAAGCTCTATTCGAAAGTCTTGGAACGTGAACAGAGAACATTGATTCATTCTTTGCTCTAGTCAGGGGAAACTCGCAAATCGAATGAAATATTGACGGATATCACAGTCCAATATCCCAAGAGGTACTTATTGTCATCCCCATACACTCATACTGGAAAAACTGGATTGTGGTATATGATGCTTCAGTCTATATATTTTTAGATCTTCAAAGCTTTGCACATTGGCATTTGTAGGTTATAAAAGTACTGCCCAAATTTCCTCCAATGAGAGATCTTCTCTCACGAGCTGTAACTCATTGTCCTAAAGAGTCCATTTTTTATCTTATCTTGTTAGTTGGTAAGTCGATTTTATTAGAGTATTAAAACACCACAGCTTCTCTCTCCTCCCCTCTCTATCAAATCTTCTCTCTCTCTCTCTCTCTCTCTACTCTCTCTCTCTCTCTCTCTTTACACACACATATAGATTATTCCTTTTCACTGAAGAGAGCCCAAAAATGGGGGGGGGGGGGTGGGGGGAGAGACAGTAGGCTGAAGAACTTTGTCAACAAAGTTTAGCTCTTCAACCAGCTTAATACCTTGGCAATACATACATATGTGTAAGAGATCAATCATCCTCTGTCTACCTTCTTTCTTATTGTTTTTCTTCCCCCTTTCTTATTTCAGCTCATGTCATAGAAGAAACTAAGGAGGCAGAGAAAGGGGTGGAGTTTCTTTTGTCAACTCGTACTAATTGAGATCTTCTTATATTTGTCATCACCTTACTTGCAACTAACTTTGTTTTATATGGAAAACTACATCTGTCTGTCTGTCTGTCTATTCATTAAATCTACTTTCATTATTATTTTTCTATCCATTTACAGATCTCAACCAGATTGACAACAGTTTGGAAGGATTGGACAACGGATTGTCCCATGCATGAAAGTCATTTCAACTTTCCAACTTTCATACATATGGTAGTTATGTGGCGTCTGAAAACGTGACAAACACCTGTACATCCATCCATTTATCTATCATAACAGATAATGGGAAATACGATCAGGAGGCCGCAAGATGGATAGTTGGGACTGAAGCTTTTCAGCCTGCGGTAGGCCATCCAAACAACACTCATGGTAACATCTAATATCTCTTCCGAAGCACTTTTCAATGCTCATATGCGTATTTGTTTGTTGTGGTTTTTCATTTCTTACGTATTAGGGGAGACACATCTCATGATGTCTATATATGTCATGGTAAGGTATTGACGAACAGCAAAGGACTAGCTATGGCGAGAAAGTTATTAAGGTATAAGGTTTTAGTCTCTATTGCACCTTTGTCTGGTTGAGCGATGTTCCTATCTCATTTTTGCTCTAATCTCTATAGTCCATGGAAGATTTTGCTCAAAGTGGACTTCATACAATGTTACTATTGCTAATATTGTAAGCAGCTGCCATATATAAGTCCAGCAGTAATATTATTCATAAGATTGTTTAGATTGTTATACCAGGTTGTAATGCTTGTTAGCTTATGGAGAAGAGAACAAATATGATGAGGTTAGTGAGTGGACAGATAGAGAAAAAGATAGATCATAACAAACTAAAATATTTTATTACTTTAGGTTTTGTCTTTATGTTACCACTGAAATATGACTTTGTTAAATTTGGTGTAGTTTGGGCACAACGACAAATATTTGATATGACTCTGATAAGCGGTACACACAATAATGTTGTATATTATATAACTAATCATATCATTATAGCGGCTATTAATCGGGAACCAACTCCAACGAGCTCAGGGCCTTATTATTGAATAAAGGTAAATAAGTAATTAATAAACTAGGTACAAACCTATTATAAAAGTATAACTGGTTTAGTTTAATAACTAAGTATGGTAATAACTGGGCATTGTATTAATAACTAAAGTAATGAAACTATTAATTAACTGGTAATGAAATTGTATATTGTAGTTTTTATATGCAACATAGCTGGAAAATATTATTAACTACTTTGTACGGGTTTTGTGTGTGTGTGTGTGTGTGTGGGTGGTGTGTATGTGGGGGTAATTATATAACGTTTAATGTGTACTTGGTAATGATATCTATAACTATTTTAATTTATCCATCAGATATATGGTGTTACTTGTTGTTAACTGTACTTATTTAAATTATTTGTCACAAAGTTAATTTTAGTACTAATTATTTAAATTAAGAGTGGTAAGCATTAAATTTAAATAACGTTGTATGATTAAAAAATGTAATTTTTAAAGGAAGCAATGCCCTATAACATCAAAGGTATGATATATCTGATTATAGATGTTAGGTTTGGTCATACAAGTTCTGGTTATACAAAGTTATTCGGTTTTTAAATAAGATATTCGGTTATACAAGTTGTTCTGGTCATACAAGGTCTGGTTATACAAGTTGTTCTGGTTTATAAGATATTCTGGTTATACTGGTATAAAGTTGTGTAACAAGTTTCGGGTGTTACAAGGTTATTCTGTGGTATGGTTATACAAGTTTGTTATGGTTTTATAAGATATTCTGGTTATACAAGTTGTTCTTGTTTTATAAGATATTTCTAGTTTAATAACACATGATAGACAAGTGTTTCTACAAACTTACCTTCTCTTTCTACTTTATCTCCTCTATCAGTTTTCCTTAATTCTAACAATAGTAATAGAACGACTTAGAACATTTTTAAAAAAAAGATACAGACCTAGTTAAACAGACGTCAAAAGAAAATAAAAAAATACCTGATGGAGAGCACCTCACTCTTATGATTATTAGTAGCAGATTATGTCAATGAGGTCACAAGGTCACACTGTTTATATATTCCAACCCTCACATTCATGAGTTTAGTTTTTAACCCGACACAAAAAGTTTTGATATAGATGGTAAGTATTTGATATAGAATGCTCGAGATATTCATACCTAATGGAGTTAGAAAACAAAGGATTTTAACAATTGAGAAGCTAATTTAGGTTCTACTAAATTCTAGTTAACCAAGCATAAGGCTGATATGTCAAGAGGGAAAAAATTAATGGATCAAGTACTGATTGTCTGCTAAGTAGCATTAAATATGTTTGTACAGTTAGAGGCACAGGTTAGAGTTCAAAGGGTGTCTGGTCAGGCACTCATTCTTTCATGCTTTTATAGATGAAGATTTGCGTATGCAAAAGGTAAATGTTGTCATGTCATGTTCATTCTAAATTTAAGAGCACATGTATGAACCCAATTGACTCTATACTTTAGGTGCCTCGACTAATAATAGTAATACAATAAAGTAATAATATGTCAGACCACAATTGTTTTAAAGTGATCACCCACTTGCCCCTTTTCATGTTTCCATTGACAAGGGTAAAATTAACTTGTGCAGAATGTCATTTGGTGTCATGTCATGCTTGAATTAAAAATTTGAGGCGCATGCAGGTACCATGCAGTTACCATAGTGATACTATTAATTGTTTTGATAACTTGTAGATTGACTGTGAGTGTAGAGAGGGAGACAAAGACAAGCCAAGACAGAGAAGAGAGAGAGAAAGAGAGAGAGAGATTAATTCTCAAATCATGTTATATCAATATCATTGAATAAAATGATCCACAAGTCATCATTTTTAGCATTGTTGGTAATTTTTATATCCATGATAAAATAATGTACTGTTGGTTCTGTACCTTAGTATTTGCAATATATAATTGTTAAGTTATGTTATTATCATTTGTTTACTTATTTTATTATATAAAACATGATTATCAGCAGAAGTTCTTTTCAATATACTTACCTGCTCTTTACACTATTTATTTCGAAGCTAAACTAAAGATAAGCACTAGAGTAAGAAACTAGGACAGCACTAGATAATGTTTAAGGCCCAAACCAGATACTAAAGGACCAATAGATGACACTTAGAGGAAACTAGAGGACCGACCAGATACTAAAGGACCAATAGATAAACACTAGAGGAACACCTGAGGACCGACCAATACTAAAAAAGGTACCACTAGATGACACTAAGACGATACTAGACGATACTAAAGGACCAACTAGATGACACTAGAACGATACTAGACGATACTAAAGGACAACTAGATGACACTAGACGATACTAGAACGATGACTAAAGGACCAACCAGCACTAAAGGAACCAACTAGATGAACTAGAGGGATGACCAGATGACAGACAACATGGGACGGACACTAAGAGGAAACTAGAGGACCAACCCAACCAAAATAAACGGAAAGTAACATCTTCGGAACCAAAGAATATTAATAACTCAGCTGTGTACACAATTAATATGAGTTCACGAAGGGTCATGAATAAACCAAAAAAAAAAATGGTGTTTGCGAACTGGACCTCATTATTAAAAATAAATTTAACTTGTACGTTCTGTCTTACCACAAAATTAATCTTGTAACCCATTAAGATCTCCAACCTTTCTTTCTAGATTGACTCACTCAATTGATCACTCACTCGCATTATAACTATACATTAACTGAATGTCATAATATGGAGGAAAATGTCATTATTTAATTTGACGTAATGAATGAGAGTGAAAGTGTCCAGTGAGAGGGTATTCAATAATCAGGTATATATGACCATCCCGAGATGGGTAGGCAAGAGCGGATAAGATTGGTAGGCCGGGTTAAGTAGCGCTGTTAAGTAGAGCCAAATCTTAACCATGTACCTGACTAATTAACTTTAATATTGGTCACATGATGGCTACGTTATAGATAGACGTTTATTATTGGTATATGATATATTCAATAGCTATGGTGAGAAGTGTGGTGAGGTTTTGTATAATGTTTGACCTTATTTCTTAGCTACATTCAAAAGATTGTAATTAAGTTGTTTTGGAAACAATTCTCTACTTAAAATACTACTTACTATTATATGGAATCATATAGTGACTGGTACAGTCTTTGTTATATTGAGTTAATATGATATCAAGGTATATACTATTATTATAAGTATAGATAAACTTACTGCATAATAGGTTTAGATATGATGGCTAGAGAGGAAATAGAGCAAGGAGTATGACGAAGTCTGGAGTGCTCTATTTTGAAGCCAGAGTGCTTTAGTGTCCTTAGAAGCCTCCAACGCCATTGTCTACCAATGTAGGCAATTTAAAACGATCCATGCCCAAGGTCAACTCAACCCAAACCCGTCATAACCACAAGTCTAAGCCAATGGATCTCATTGGGAATTATTAATACATTACCTATTCGTAACATAAAAACTAAAGTTATTTAATTCAATTACTATATGGGGTATAATATTTCTATTCACTATTCTCCAGTCATAAGGACATGTCTGTACGAGAGCTACCTACAGCACCAATAACATTAGAGTCTTGCAAAATTGTTCAGAATGAACATTAAGCCCCCCCCCCCCAATAAAAAATTTATCCATAATGAGCTGCGTTAAGATTATGCTATGTGGTTATTACATATACTATATATTGATATATATAATGAGAGAGAGTGTAGAAGAGTTCTACCTGACTACGTGTCCAGTTCTTTTGACCTGGTATAATAACCATACTTCAATCTTGTGGATATCATCCTACATTCTAATTATCATCCCAAATAATTGACCAGTGATATCACTCTACAGAATTGGATCGAATGTTTGTTTTATTAGTATTATAGTTATATAATATAGTATAGAATATAAGAAAAGTTATGTGGAATATAGTATCATACACTGTTATGTTAATGCACTAATAGCATCGGATTACTTCATTCTATCAAATTAATCATTCGCTTAGACAGTGGGTGATAATCAAATATTAGGAGATTGAAGAGAAGTGGAAGTGTTTTTCTATGGGAACCTAAACATGGTCTAACCAATTAAATAATCTGAGCCACAAAGCCAGACCAGTTATACCACAAGTCCCTCCCAAGTCACAGAATTCTTTTGGATGTTAGAAAATAGATCTTTATATCCATAAACCTACTGAGTTAAATAAATACCTTATATATCTCCATAATATTAAAAGGAACTAGTTCATAAATTGTCTAAAAATATCAATAACACCCTGTTTGTTGTGTTGTTGTTAATGTTGTTGTTAATGTTGTTGTTAATGTTGTTGTTGTTGTTAATTGTTGTTGTTTTAATGTAGTTGTTGTGGTTGTTGTTTTTACCAAGATTGTGGAATGTGTATGGATAAAAGGGAGAGATGGCCTTAAGTGATGAATTGACAGGTGAATGGTAGATAATGGACCAGGTGGATGGACAAATGGATAATGAATGCATAGACAGATGATTAAAGGATCCTCTATTAGATACCTCTCATAGTCAGTGCATATCCTTTTGTGTCAGTGCATGTTCAGTATATGTCAGTGCATGTTCAGTGTATGTCAGTGCCTGTCAGCTTTACATCAAGTTTTCAAGTGTATGTATTGTTAGTTATTAATAAGCTATGATATGTAGATACTTCTTACGACCATATTTCTTTTCTTCTCTTTCCCTCAAAGGCTCCCAAAAGCCACACAAATAAAGTTCTTCAACAATTGTTTGATCAAGTCGCTGGTGGCATTAAAGAGAGATGAGAAACTTGATCAGTAATCAACAGTGTAAAAGAAGAATGAAGTGATATGTTGGTTCTTTACCTATTAATACTGTATTATATATACTGAGAGAAACGACGTTATCTTGAACTAGTGTTTCTATGTTATATGCTATTTCATGTAAAACTGACCTTAAACTTATAAAGAGAATTCTAGGGGGCTATCTATCTCATGTTCCAAGCACAGCTGCTTCAATCCTCTATCGGCAGGTGTAATACTGCCTATGTAGAAATTGTATTACTAAAGACAGACAGTTTCAAGGTTACGAAAGTGTCCGCTATTGAAAGGTGTCAGTATTTATCTCTCTAAACTTGTCAAGGCAATTTTTAACCAATGAGTAATATGTAACCATTTAATATTGAATATTCATTTTAGACATGTTTACTATAGATCAAAATTCCTTTAAGTCAAAACATTGTGGTTTAAACCACACTTAACACAGAACAGCCTATGGTCATAATATGGTATGTGTTGGTTTTCCGTTTGGATCACTAAAATATCTTTTGTCCTTTTCACCCTCTATTTATGTCACCTCTATGGTAGATATCATCTACCAAAGACTAGATAGTTACATTCTTACTCTGCCTTCCACTTAGCATCTACTAGTAGACGAAGTTTTCTAGCATGCTCTCGTTGTAACGAGGTGTTTTGAAGTTAATATAGATATAATAGGGCATGTTAACTATAGAAAAGTACATGAAAACAATAGGAAATACAATGAAAAACAATAGAAAATACATGAAAACAATAGAAAACTACATGTTTTCATGTAATTACAATAGGAAATACACCTTTTCACATAATAACAATAGAAAAATACATGTTTTCATGGTAATAACAATAGGAAATACATCTTTTCACATAATAACAATAGGAAATACATGTTTCATGTATTAGTGCTTTAACTTAAAGCCCATTGTTTTTAATTTAATATAAGTTGAGAAAGTGAACACCCACTAATAATGCAACGATAAGACTTGACTAGCTATGCCCCCTGGCAATAACTGATCCCCTTGATATGATGTGATAAGCTCTTCCTGTTTAAATAGTCTTATCCTTTCCACCCAAATATGTATACTCTCTGATAACCATCTGTAGTTAAAAGGATAACAGGTGACATCACTAGTCACTCAGTCAGGTATCCCAATAATGGTAGTTATTCACATAATATATAGTTAATAACTGACATAGTATAGTAGTACTTGTACTTAAATGATTGTTTGTTTGTTTAGTCAAATGACTCTTTAATAGTCTAGACATGTGTGTGTGTCTCATTGGTATGCATTCTATGTGTATACTGGTGTACTACCAAAGGTAATACCAATAGACATGAATGTAACTCTACTCTATGATGGCCTGATATTAATGAAATTAATGCAATGCTCAACCTTGTAATTGGTTATAGTTATTTCAAACTTTAAATAACTCTGTGATTAGTTGCATGACAATTTAGCTAGATTAGAATAAGGTCACATGAAACTTTGTCTCTCTCTTTGTCTGTTTATTTGTTAATTAACATACTGTCCTTCACTAAATCTAGTCAAGACTTCTATACATCTTCTTCATCTGAGTAAGTATTTATCTGAGTAGTATTTAGCAAATATTATTGTATTCTGGTGCATTAATACCATATACTAATGGAGTTTTTATATAGATGTATCTGACATAGTAATTATATATGACAAAACTATGTTGATGTGTGTATTATATAATGCTAGTACTATTGAGTGGATATTAAGATCATTGGTCAAGTCCACTATTCATTTTTATTAAAAGTCCCTAGTGCTAGTATTATTGGGTGGAAGTTTAGATCACTGGGTATAATGTCTGCTTATTATAAACCAACTGTCATTAGATCATCACAAGATGTCTAGCTTTTAAGATATAAAAAGGTGTATGTATATGGTAGTACATGTACCTGTATTTGAAGATACAAAGAAGTACAGTATTGGTACAGTTCAACCCTCAGTAGGAATATTGTATTAGTCATTATTGTGCTCGCACAAGAACACAATGGTACAGTGGTGTGTGTAGGTCAGGTTGACTTTGAACAGTGGTTCAACGATACTTGAAAGTACATGAGTTTATCATTAACTGGGAAATCCATTGGTCTCATAATGTATCTATAACAAAGAATGGCTTTTTAACAATTCTAACAAATTAAGTTTTTATAATATACTAGCTATTATTAGTGGTTTAGATCAATGTGTCAATTAACTATTCTATTACAATAACTAGTTGGTTTATTATGAACATTTAACCATCATATTATTGTTCAACTTTAAGATATAAAGAGCATATTACATTGTTACATGTACTTGAGATGTATATCACTAAATGTGCTACGTGTAGAGAGAATTGAATTGTGCTAGTCACTTCCATTATGAATGTATTCTCTATCTCATGAAAGCAGTACAATATGACAGACAACAATATGATAATATAGATTAGATCCAGACTAGTAATATAGATAGATTCAAGTCTAGTTAGATCCAGACTAGTAATATAGATTAGATCAGTCTAGTTAGATCCAGACTAGTAATATAGATTAGATCAAGTCTAGTTAGGATCCAGACTAGTAATATAGATTAGATCAAGTCTAGTTAGATCCAGACTAGTAATATGATAAGATCCAGACTAGTAATATAGATTAGATCAAGTCTAGTTAGATCCAGACTAGTAATATAGATGGAGATCAATGACTTTTGTACTCTTCTATCCTATTGGAAAGTACTCTGCCTCTTTGGAAGCATTAAATGATCAATATTGGGTATGGATCGGTCAACCTACCTGTCTATCATTATATTAACAAAACCCAACATTACATCATTACCATAACCATGTCATAGTTTCAAGAGTTAGTGCCGCTACAATACAATGTACAATAAATGTATTATATAGGGAATTAAATGATTTATATAAAAGGTGGACCTGCACTTTGACATTTCATTATGAAGATACTCAAATAACCTCATATTGTATCATTTATAAGTATCCTACCACTCTCAATAGACTGAAAGTACATACATCAATGAATATGCGCTTTGCCACTTGACAATGACCATTCCCAAATATTATGTCATATACCAACATATTGTATGCTTAAAATGACAGAACGGTACATTTCCAGGTTGACCCGACTCTTTGTCCTTAGCATGAATGTACTAATGAACTCATGTTTTGAGATCATTTTGTCACTTGTTACATGCGCCAAAAAGGGTTTAGAAGTACACGTGCACAACAGGTGGTTAATAAGTTATTCACGAACGTGGTTACTTGATTTTAGAACTTGATAAACATGTTTTTGCTGAGTGTAGCGACACCCTAGCACAGAAGGATAATATTACTGTGTACATATGGACATGGGACTTTATTGATTACAAAGGATTTATTGTGGTCGTTTTTAAGTTATACCAGGATATAGATAAATTAAGAAAGAAATAATAAAACTTAAGTATGTACATGTACTTTACAGATCCACAATATTTGATATGTAAATTTAAATAAAGGAGTTGTTATAGTAAGTGGTCTTTCTTCTTTGTGGGGCTATAATGCTCCTCTAAAGTTAACACGTTTCTCTTCTCTTCTTGACATTACCAAATATTATATTGGGTATGTTAAAAGTATTGTTCCTTATGATGTAGGATGTAGTGAGTAAAGATAAGTTTTTAGTCAAAATGTCTTCATCAAATCTCACTCCCAATGTAATAATGTATGTTAAAAATACTAAGTTCAATATGAGGCTTGCAATGTACACTTCATTGTCTTGTCATTGGATGTGTGTGTGTGTGTGTATAGATGAATGATTCCTAGAACACTCCTTTCTTTCTTATGATGAGGAATTCTTGTCCAAGTTTTAGCACTGTACCCAGACAAACTATCCCCACACTCATTGTGACACATACAGTATTATACTGATATACTATACTATATAAAACAGCAGCTGTGTACAGACTAATAAGAGAAGGATATTCTGTCTCTATTTGTTATGTAGGCACCAGAAACTGTTGATTTAAGTTATTCTGTATCTGATAACGTTCAAAGGTATACAAGTTATTTATCTGGTTACTTTATCCATCATTATATTAATATAGTTATATGAACAGATTGTCTTTGAGTGAGTTCAAAGGGTGTACTTAGTCAGTACTCGTTTTTGAATGCGGTGAGATATTGTGCATGTATAATGTAAGTCGTACTTAATTCTAAATTAATGACCATATATGGATTGTTGTACTATATATAACCTTTGGTTGTTTATTATAGTGAAAACAATTAAGGTCACAAAAGGTCATGATTGTTTTATTTTATTAGTACATGTATTTATATTCAGATTGTATAATATACAGCTGCCTATATTGTCTACTGGTTTGTAATTCAGTGATTATTGATATTGTCATCACCTTAGTGAGTATAGTAACATGAGCACAAATGGTGTACATAATGGTCTTGATACACCTTCTCCTTCAGTCCCAGCAAAAATCATTTTAAGGAGACGTTAAATAATTATCGTAAGGAATTCTAATCAGAAACATATTATGAAGGATCAAAAATCATTCTATTAAAAAAGAAACTAACAAATAACAAAAAAAAGTTAGTAAAATATAAAGTATAATACAATATAATAGAGTTACAAACATAACATTTACAGCAGTACTTTAGAACTGACAAATTTAGAAATAAAAGGACTTGACGAAGTACAAGCAAAAAAACATTTAAGCCAATACCAGCTGTTTTTTGTTGACCAGACTAGCTTTATTATCACAGTAATGAAAGAAAGAGAGGAGAGACAGAGTGAAATGAAACGAGTTCCAAAGACCACTTTTGAAAATATAGAAAAAATAATATAAAAATGTCAAGTTTCGCCCACATCTCCTATTGGCTCCTCTGGGGCACCATCTCCTTGATTAATCATTGACATAAGTAGGAGTGCGTCAATACGTGCTTCACCCTCGTGAACAAATTGTTCCAATCGCAGCTTTCTGTGACCTCCATACTCCTTCATATAGTGGCGTCAGTAAACACAGAAGCTCTCCAAAACGGCCAGGCTCATTCCTCTCTGAATATTCCATAAGTTTCTATATGCTTCCTTCTACGATATTGTCGAACGGTTTCTCTGTTACACAAGCAATTGGATTCTATCGGAGGATGAGACCAAGTTGACTATTAGTCCATTCACTTATCTAATGCATCCAATTATTTGTCCATTCATCCATCCGCCCACACACACCCATCACCAAATTACCTGGATTAAAAAGGACTATTTCTTTCATTAAACTTAACTCTTGATCATCCATATTGAGAACTTTCAGAGGTACCACAAGCTTTGTAAGCGTTACCATGGCAACAGTAGCTACACCTGAGTTTTTATTAGTTGTTCTCATAACTTTACCAGTTGATCCTAAAAAGAAGCATTCCTAGAGAGAGAGTGTGTGTATGGGCGTGAGAGAGAGAGAGAGAGAGAGAGAGAGTTAATTATGTTTCTTCAATTACAACAGCATTATTAATTATGCGTATGACTACCACATGACTCAACTGATTCACAACAGTCTAAAGTACATTGAACACATCATCAATGATAGATCAATGAATAACTATTATTCTTAAAAAATACAAATATGAATCTAAATTCTAAATAATCTGACATTACAATTTCAAGTTAATACAAATATAAAATTAAATTCATTAGAGCTAACTACCTTCGACATTTTACGTGTAAATACTGCACATAGTTACTTGTTGTGGTGACTAGAGTTATAAAAACATTGTCTCTGCTATCCATAGGGTGGACTTTGAAACATGAATACAGTTACATACTTACAGTCAGCACAATAGAGTTAATGAGATTAGTAAAATACATCTATTAGATTAATTCTCCTATCTTACAGCAGCTAGTGATAATTACCAATGGTCAAGGTTAAATAGACAGTATTTCATCACCATAGCAACATCATGTTTTCTTGTAACAACTGATGTTTTTTTAAAAACTAGATTTACAAATTTTTAAGTATTATCATTTCTAGTCAACCTCAAAGGATAACTTGGCATTGAGAAAAAGCATTTTTAGGTCTCCATACTCGATACTGTAAACAACGTACTACATGGTTCTGAATTCTTACAAATATTATCAATATGCTGAATTATAATTTAATTAGTGTCATGTACTTACCAAACCAAGTGTTATATAATAGTGTATTTAACACCAGATGGACCTCACTGATATACATGCTAAAAAATGTGGCCTTGTACAGACTATAATCCTATGACAAATACTCATTTCTCAATAATCTAGTTAATTAATCATGGTTTTGTAAGTCACGCTTATAGTAATATTACAGAACTTATTAAAATCTTATGTCCATTCTCCTAACACAAGACTCATTCTAGTACCTAGTATTCTAGAACAGCATGGAAGCTTGGGCCACATCTTATATAAATTGGCATTAATATTATTACACAAAATCTGTACAAAAATAATACTGCCTCTTACAATTGTTATTGCTAGCCACAAAATCTGCATAACAAAAGGCGGGACACCATACAAAGAAGTACTGATATGTAATAGCAATTCTCTTTCTTGTGCTTTGACAAGATTTACTTGACTAGCCTGTGGCAGTCTGGGGATAAGACTAGGAATTTTTATATAGAAGTACTATCTATACCTTGTACATATTTGTTATTATGATAACAACAGATGGGCTATGTATGGACTCATGACCGCTAATTATCATATGCTAAAAACTCAATTATAGTATTGAGATATAATGTTATATGTTATACTCTAGTTGTCAATGTTTTTCAAGTTGGAAGTTAGGATTATGGATTTTGTTCAAAGCTAATGCAATAAGTCTTTTTGTACTTGAATGGATATTTGTTACATAACTAAGGCCAGGTGTTGCATAACATTACAACAAAACTATTAGAAATATAATTGTTATGATCAAACTTTGATATCTTCTCGTTTTTGTAGTGAGAATACCTATCTATGGTATGTCTATGATATCTTACACTTTATTATGTGATCACGAGCAGCTGTTATTTAAAGTGATTATAATAGTTTGAAGACAAAACAGTTATTATTTTAAAATGATTATTGGTGTGGTACATGGATGTATTGAATTCCAGCTGTGTAATGCATTCTCTCTCTCTCTCTCTACTTACCATCATAAGCTATAGATGCTCTAGCAAACCCTAGCATTACAAGTTCTGGTACAGTTCTTCTCAAGAGAGCCTTTTGATCAAGTGGAGATAAATCATCGAAATCTTCTACCTAAACCACAAACACAATAACACAACCACTCTACTTGTGACCACTCTACTGATTACATCAGATATAATTTAAATATCTTAATTAAAGAAGCAGCTGTACTTAATACATTGTCTTGATCGATCTTATAGAGAATTTCACTATAATAACAGCTGGTTACAAATTAGTTGCAATGATTAACTTATTCTCTTTACGAGCAATCAAGTTAGCTAAGCAGCTGTTCTCCTTTTTCCTCACCTCTGATTTGGCCCACTTGAACAAGTGTCTGATTCTCAATCTTAATGAATCTAATACTTCTTCAACTTCTGCCTCAGGAGCGTCAGCAGCTGGAGTGAGTGAGTGAGAGAGAGAGAGAGAGAGAGAGGGGGGGGGGGAGAGGGAGGAGGAGATAGAGAGAGAGGAGAGAGAGAGAGAGAGAGAGAGAGAGAGAGAGAGAGAGAGAGACATGGCACATTACTTTTTATGTTATGTATCACTCTATATAATTCAATACCTAACACAGTCTATGTACATGTACATATATAGTGTATTAGAAAGCCTCCTTTATACATGTACATATATAGTGTATTAGAAAGCCTCCTTATTAATATTAAGTCAATATATCAACTAGTCCATTGCTACAATAAAAACAGTTAACTTGTTTTGCCAGTTTTAGTGCTAGTAGCTGATATTACAGCTGCTGTTATTGTATTATTATAAACACATGTAAAAAGCCATAAAGTTAATGAATCCACTTATAGTTCATTTATCAATCAATTCAGCTATTTGTATATACATCATTTCGTACCTAAAGATCGAGATGGTTTCATAATAGGACTTGGACAAGCTGACGTAGGAACACTAATAGGATCACAAGAATTCATGTTTATAATTTCAAGTTCTGGTTCTGTTTTGGTTCCTTCTGGTACTTCAACTGTTAATTTACCATCTCTGTCATGAGTAAAGGATGGTGAGGGTAATGGCTGTTCACTCTCCTGTACAATAAAGGGATTTAATAGTAAGTGACCTTAGTAAACTTTAAACTAGTAAACATCAGTACTTACCAGTGACCTAGGATAGCTACCATTAGTGAGCTCTAGACTAGCAAACATCAGTACTTACCACAGTGACCTAGGATAGCTACCATTAGTAAGCTCTAGACTAGTAAACATCAGTACTTACCACAGTGACCTAGGATAGCTACCATTAGTAAGCTCTAGACTAGTAAACATCAGTCTTTACCACAGTGATCTAGGATAGCTACCATTAGTAAGCTCTACGCTAGTAAACATCAGTACTTACCACAGTGACCTAGAACATACATAGTAGCAACCATTAACACTTACTCCAACAGGACTGGTGACAGCTGAGCTTGGCATGGAGATACTTGACGAAACACTACCTCCACTAAAAGACACCCTACCAAAAGGATTTTGGCCACCAACAGAGTGCATAGGAATATTTACAGAAGATGGCTGGGAAAATCCAGCTGGAAGTCGAACCATAGATGATACTATTGAAGGAAAAGGGACTTGAGGATTATGAAATACTAATGGCGTTGGGGAAGGATTTTGAAAGAAAAAAGTTTGAAGTGCTTGTGGGTGTGGTTGCAGTTCTATAACTTGTTGGACTCGTTGGTCGACTTCCATTAATGGCGTACTAGGTTGGCTTATGTTTTGAACGGAGAGGTGTGGTGTTGGAGGTTGAGACAATGGTTGATAATGAAGAGGTGGAGGAAGGGGGTGTGGTCTGTGTGGCGAGGGTAGTGGTGAGTTCACAGGAGTACCATGTGGTGTTTCATGAGGTGTGGCATAAGGAGTATGGTCTTGCATTATTACCATATTATTAGCATTGGTGGCATTATTTAGTTGTGAATAATTCATTGCCGACGGCAACATAGCAGGTGGAAGAGACAATGGAACTACAGAGTCTATAGATGGGTTGGTTATTAGAGGCAACTGACACAGCTAGTCTTTGCAAATTTGCCTGTACTTGTGCCTGCCGAGCTGTAATATGATTTAGAGCATCCTCTAGGCGTTGTTTCTTTAGTAACATTTCACCCCAATTCACTTATGTATAGTTCTTTTACGAATGCTACTAGTATCAACCTTAGTCCCAGTCCCAGTCCGGGTCTGAGTCTGAGATTCTGGAATGCCACACCCATTATTGTTGTTGGCTACTATAATTGGTACTTCAGGTGTATCATGATTAACGATATCATTTAAACTATTACTAGAGGGTGGGGCAGCAAGTGAAGGAGGAGGGACTTGTACAGTTACAGTGGACTTCGTTGCTTAACAATTTTATTAGACAATTCTTTATTTGTTGTTTTCTCAGATGACAGAGGAGAGTTTGAAACAAGTATTTGAGGAGATTTCTTACTGGAACTTTCTTCGGAAGTTGATCCAGGAGTCGGTACTGAGCTTTTTCATGAATGTTCTCTAAACTGTCTCCAGAGAATAATTTTGGCATGGTAGCATCTAGTACGCCGGAATAAATAGACATGTCTGGAGAAGCTATGAATTGAATTGATCAAAATCATTTTCATAATCAAATCGGCATCATTTTCATTTTTAGGTTCTCTGCTGTTGTTGTCTGAGTTGTTGGTTGTCGTAGCAACAGTGGGCGGAGATAAACTATTGTGCTTGCCATTTTGTTGCAAAGATGAAGTCATTCCTCTTTTAGAACTTTTTTCAGACTTCATTCCACGATCACGTTTTCCCAAGTCACCTGACTTCCCTGTGTCACCTGATCTTTAGATTTGCGAGGAAATTTCTTGACAGCTGGAAAAAAAGGGAAAATCCAGGTTATACATGGTTATATAATCATTTGCTCAAAATGACATCAAACAGCTGTATTTTTTCATAATAAGACTATACAAATTGTTAGAGATAATTGTTTGTGCTAAAGTATAAAGTTCAGGTCACTTGACTAATAAAAAAACTATTCTTTCTACCTTTGTAATACTATATAGAGTTCAGTTAAAGTTATTAGAACACATCGTTAAGGACAGAGGTTATCCAAGCTGTCAACTCATTAGAGAAAATGGTGACTAGTTTTAATTAATGAACTCTTACATATATGGACATAATTAATTATACAGGCGTCAGCAAAATAAACGTTAATTATATTCACAGTTTGTATTTTTATAGGGTTCGTGACGTCATACTCGTGGCATCATATTACGGAATGTGACATTCAATTGTCATTATGACAGACAATGAAGTCATTACATATCACTTCCTTTATCGATTAGGAAGTTGCCTCTTCCTTATTAAAAATGATCCTATAATTAGATTATATAAACATTTAATATAATGAGCCATATCTGATTAACAAATACAATAGAGAGGATTCTGTTTACAACTGACATAGGATTCACTGTCTCTACCAGAACTAACTAGCATTTACTCTAATACTAGAGTTATCTACCCAATCAGCTGTGCTATAATCAATGTCTCTTATCATTTGTCTGGATACTGTTTATAATATCATGTGCAGCTAGTCTAAGATTGTTTGAGACACATGGCTCCATATTGTCCATTTCATAATTTGTATGTGGCTTTCGAATTAACATGCATAAAGTAACTTCTGGTACTAATTTTAATAATTGTTTGACACATATACTCATACTTCTGCAGTCACCATAATTAATTTAAGAGTAGGCGGTTAAAGGAAGCTATTAAGATAATAGTACAAGATAATAGTTAGTTACTTTTAAGAAGGTCATATAAATCAAAAAAAATATGATAGATAGTAAAGCAGCTGGATTATCATAAACAGCTTGCATCATCAACTACAAGTAGGCTAGAGTTCAAAGGTCAAAGGAAATGGCAATTTAGAAAGTAGTTAAAAATGCCAAGATAGCAGCTGTACAATAGCTGACATGCATGTCAATGGATTATAGAATTTGATGTAATGACAGCTGCAGCTATACAGACTCAGGATACTCCTACAGTACTGAAAATGGCAAGGATGATATATAGGGGTCAAAAGTCAGAGGAAGAACATGTAGTCAACAGAGCCCACAAAGTACACTATGAAATGGCTTACAAATAAATAAGAATTGATTATTAACAAAATTACAACATGAATAAAGCCAGATGGAGAATTTCATTATAGATTATAAGGAAATTTGAATATTAGCAGATCATGGTAATCACAAATTGTCATTAAAACTAGTAAAGGCTGGACACCTTAGACACCTTCTCTCTTACAGATCCCATTAATTAAAACATAATTATTAAATTTACAAGCTTATATAAACATTCGTGTAGTGGTAACTATGGCAACTATCTGACTACTACAATCACAAGCTTATGAAGTCTGTAAAAGTTGACATAAAGATCTTTCTTGTGTGTAGTGTATCTAGTAAATTAGCATATTTTTGTAATAAGAGATATCACCACAATGGACTATATGACATTATATATAAAACATTCTGCCATATTGTGATGGTAATAATAGCAGTACAATAAACCAGCCATATTAAAATATTGTGTAGGAGTATTGTATACATATATAATACTTTATTACATATTAACATATGCAGTCTGTCCATGCAAGTTGAGAATGGATAGTAACTTAGTGTTATAACTCTAGCTAGGAATGAGCTAGAGAGATATAGTTTGCACCATTAAAAAACGTCTGTAAACTTTATCAAAATCTAGAGTGCTAGTTATCTAGGAGAGTTGTAAACCAGAAATCCCATATAAAAACACTGCAGTAGTATATATATATATATATATATATATATATATATATATATATATGTTAGTTTAGTATATATAACAATTGTATCACTTCACTTAGTTAGAGTTTAATGTCACTGTACATGTTATACAACAACACACATGTAATGTTAATCTATTAGTCAGATTAGCAGTTATTGATATAAACTATGGACAACTCCAACAACGTTCTATCTTATTACTTGTCATATACTAAAGGCACCTGCTAGTCCTCTACAGGGAGTAAGAGATGATGTCTTCAACTTTGAATTGTATTGAAGTGACATACACACATGTATAACATATTCTTTAAAAAGTGATTCATATCAATCTGTTTGTCCATCCATCCGTTCATCTATTATTCAAAATTATCTTCAAATCTTATCACTTTAACTTCATCATATTTTTCCACACAGTAATGTTAAAAGAAATTGAAGGTCATTAGATAAGTGATCTGTATTTACACATATGATCATAGCATGATATGTCAACAAAACACCTGTATTACAAAAGATAAATCAACTTGGAGAACACTAATTGGGCTAAGACAACAGGATACTTAAATATACTAGAATATACTAGAGTATACTATTATACGTGAGTTATCAATAGTAAAACTTTACATTACAAATCTATACACACCATTTACTATAAATAACCCATTGTGAAAAACAATTTACAGCTGCACATTTATTGTATATATAATCCTTCCAGATAATGATGCAAAGGTTCTGGGTAATATAAATTTAGCAAGGGGTCTAATGACTGCATTTCTTACTGTCATGAGTGTGAGTTGATAGATCACATGTTATTTAAAATTAAATTAGTTGTGTAAAGTGTGAGTGTGTGCATGTGTGTGTGTGTGTACGCTACATACTATGATGAGATTAGTCAGGAAGACTGTGAACAAGACACAAATGGATGGATGCATATGATAAATGAATGGATGAACAGATGAATGGATATAATGGATGTATTGGACATAATAGATGGATGAAAGCTGGATCAATATTCAAAAAAATGGAACTCCACCCAGAACATATAGATAATGTACTTACAATCGATTCTCATTCCAGATTGTGTGCAACGAGTGAATCGACAAGCTTGACAAACTTGTTTCATATTAATAGCAGTTCTTCCGACAGGACAGCTGCTACCATATCTACACTTATAATCTCTACCATTTGAACAGTACGACGAAAAAAACATTTGCAAGCTTCACAACAAATAAACACCATAATGACGTCGAAAGACAGAATTAGATGGGGCTATGTCATTACAGACAACACATATGTTACCACAAGTAGGTCCTTTGTTGGTAGTAGGAGACAGCAAGGTAGGGTGTTTAGTTTTTTGATGCCATTACTATTGTTCCAACATCAGACTCACTGTGTATTGAGGACACCTGTGCAGCCATCAACTAGGAAGGGAGAAGGCAGGGCTAATGCATGATTAATTATGGTGAAAAATAATATATGATAATGTGCAATGCTTTAAACATAATATAGGCTAAGTTTATATAAAGTTGTAGTACACCCTAGAGGGTGGATTAAAGCAAAGAACAGTTTTTAAAGCTTAATTCAAACAATAAATGGCTTTACAACAATAAAATTAAGGAAGGTATTTCAACAGTACAACCTCCTATGTTGGTTACTAGGTTACTGTACAATGTATTAACACAATATGCATTGTATCAGTTTATCATGGATACTGTATACCTCTAACTTTTTACTGAGGGGGATTCCATGTAAACATAAATACGTGTTTTCTATGTCAGTATAGTTATCCTAAACTACTCAACACAATTACGTGTCTGACTCAGAAGCCAATGAAATTTTATTCTATTCTAACATTGTCTAACCTAACTAATAGTCCGCAAAACACTGAATGTATCAGTTCTTCTTCTTCTCGTTTTACCATGCCCGCAAAAGACTGCCCCAGGCCTGGCCAGAGGTAATGAGACAAGATCTTGTGTCATAGGACAGCAAGCAATGCTTGGAAGAGCAACTTTTCTGAGACCCCGTTGGGGCGTGGCAATATTATATGCGTGTTTCTAATAATCTAATTGTCAGATTACGGAAGTATACGGTGAATTCGATCGGCCATTTTACTTAGTTATAAAGCGTAGAAGCTGAACGATTGTTACTTTGAACTTATCAACGTGAACCTACTAGTTTTGAACCCTCTCTTTGGACTCCGAACCCACTTCATTAAAGTCCTCCCAGCTAGCAAACTACTGAATTTGAACGTGAACTTCGAGTCCTAATACAAAGCAAAGATCAAGGTAGACTACTACAGTATGAGTGCTGTATTGAATCAGTGAGTATAATTCTCTCTCTCATTTCTCTTATCTGGTATCAGTAGGAGAATTGGAAAAGCCTATAGTTCTGCTTTGTATTGTAATGCATTTACTATCTACTGTCTACAGTAGTATTAAATATTCGCTTCATGATGGCCCTTACCTGCTGGTTCTCCTTTTTTGTTGAAGATCATAAAATATTGAAACAATCACTATTTTCAAAGTGATTGCAATAGTATAATAATTATTGAATAATGAAAAACAAGACAAGGAGATAGTTGTAAGCTCTCCCTTAAACTCCATTACTGTTCCATCAGCACACTATGATTAGGTCTATTCATAACCTGGTCATCTCATATTGTAATGCTGTAATTCAGCAACTTCACTCCAAAAATTTTTCTACATTGTATGAAAAAATTATGAAAATATGAAATCTACTTACAATGAGATTGTATAAAATATTTGACCCCAACAATAGATACATATAAAGAAAGTCAACAGTTTATTATTTTTTAATTACACTTTTCCAGCTTATATTTTAATTTAATAAAGACTTCTAGCTAACTCCTTCACTAGCAAGATATATTAAAGTATTTGTTACCATGACAACCACGATATGCTTTATGTGTGTGTATATAATGTAGATTCTTGGAAAATCAAAATAAATTATGAATTTAACGTGTTGTTTTTGAAAATAAATTATTTTAAATTCCAAAACAACTTTAGTACAGATACATTACACAATTGTCTCTGTGTGTGCGTGCAATCTAAAATTGTTATTTTTGCAGTGGGAGTATACTTTCATGAATTCTTTTATAATGTGTCACTTAAGACAATGATCTGCTATGATTATAGTAAAGAGCATTTCTTTCATTTATTGTTATGTTTATTGTTGTACTGTTAGTAACATCTTAAATATAATTATAGAACATTTCAGAGGAAACTAGTCTTCAAGTAAATGATTGTTTATTATTAATGGTATTTACCACCAGATAATTAACAAACATACCAGTAGTAGTGTTATATTAAATGTTATGTAATATTATGTAATATGATTAATAGAATTGTATCAGTTTGTGGAGTGTAGGAAGATTTCTAAGAGCCTGTTATCCCATATTATCCTGTTTGTGGTTTCGAAATGTGATCATTTTTATAGTTGTTATCAAACATTGTGTGTGTGTGTGTGTGTGTGTGTGTGTGTGTGTGTGTGTGTGGTGTGTATTAATGATTCATTAAATTACACATACAATAACAGGCTATAGCTCTGGTTTCAATAGATTATCATACCAAATTTTTTTTAGCGTAAATATGTTAATACCAATACTACTGGGTTATAAATTAACACTGATGCTTGTGCTTAGATGTGTAGTGAACATATTTGATGTAGTACAGTGCTGTTAAGCAAAAGGACAATGTCTAGCCTTGAAAATGTGTTATCATTATCACATTGTAAGTATTCTTTTATCAAATACTACTAGAAGTATCAACTGACTGTTGGTTTTTTTAATGCCTACTAGATGATATATAAAGTAAATTCATTGGATATTTGAATATTAGAGAGAGAGAGAGAGTGCTGGACACTTAGCTATTATATAGAGAGAGTGTTAAGAATACTGGACACTGTGTAGAGAGAGTCCTGAGAATACTGGACACTGTGTAGAATGAGTGCTGGACACTTAAAATTATTTTTCTTTGTTTATGTTAAGACAACAATATTTACTTAAATTAAGAAAAAAATTATGATAACAACACATGTCCACCATTATTTTACTCGTAGAAATATGACTTTGCCTGAAACAAGAATGTCAATGACTTCTATACTACTTACAGCTAATTAATGTAGCGATCATTACAGTTGTGCATGCATAGTTAATCCAATTAGACCACATTTTTTAGAAATTCTTTCCTTTCTGTTTAATCAGGCATCATTGTAGGTTTTCTAGGAATAGTTTGCAAAACTCCAATTTATCTAGCCTTACCAACAATTAAATCACAAAAAAAATGATTTTCTTTGGAATAGCCATATACCATAAATGGTGAATAGTATAAAATCATATTGAAGTGTATCTTATATAAAAACATATGGTATTATTTCTCTAATGACCTTGCTCTCTAAACTAAGCTTTACCTGGAATCATAGTACTATGTTGTGTATGGATTGCTGACTCTGCTGTTGTCTTATGATTTATTGATTATTAAGAAGATTTGATTGGTTGTTTTTCTCTATTGGGATATATGTGTGTGTGAACAGTTTGATATAAGTAGAGTGGAAATGGTAAATTTGGTATTGTATTGTATAAGAAACTTCAAGTATGAATGAGTGGATTTGTTTGTATAGTAGTAGAATTAATTAATTATATGAGTTAATTCATTTTTAAGGTTTGACTTGTAAATTCATTTTTAAGCTGATCTAATGAGTAATTAATTATTAATTACTCTACTATCTTACTCTCTCTCTCTCTCTTTCTCTCTCTCTCTCTCTCTCTCTCTCTCTCTCTCTCTCTCTCTCTCTCTCTCTCTCCCTCTCCCCCTTCTCTCTTTCTCTCTCTTTCTCTTTCTCTCTCTCTCTCTCTCTCTCTCTCCTCTCTCCTCTCTCCCTCTCCCCCCTTTCTCTCTTTCTCTCTCTTCTCTTCTCTCTCTCTCTCTCTCTCTCAGGAGGCCAGACATGTCAGATCTGATGGATAATGAGCCTGACATTCCTATTGTGGATGTATCTGTGACAACAAGTATTACTGAAGAGGTGATATTATACTCATATATGTACTAAAATAAAGTGTTACAGCTAATATTATCATAGCAAAGTCAAAGTGGATCACATAATTCTTGTTATTAGTATAACTGATCAGAAAAAGGAATGGCAACAATTTATGTTTTATAAATATGAGGGATGAAATGAAGAAGTGCCACATCCTGTTATAGGAGCCTGACATTAAATTAATTTTGATAGTAACACACAATACGGTAGGTGTAGTAATGATTGTATATACAAGATGTAGATGTGTGGGTTTAAACAAGGAGTACAATGAAAACTATCAAAAATAGATTTAATGCTTGAAACAGCAAAAGAGTAAGCTGTGTTTATTAGTAAGAAGCTAATATAATATATTGTAAGGTCTACTGGTTGCCTAGCAACACTTTTTAATATTATTATTTTCAAATTGATCCTCATTTGCAGTCTTTTGTTATGCTAGGACATTTGACTAACAGATAAACATGATGGTTTAACAAATGGGATTTGTTATACATAAAACTCACGATACTGTAGATTGTTATGATGCTATCAATAGCTATTTTTTATATTTAACCCTTCAACTAGTACTACTATAATCATATATATAATAGTCAAAGACCAGTACTAGATCATATCTAACACCAGCACTAGTCCTCAGACCAGTATTAGCAAATTCTCAGACCAGTACTAGATCATATCTAACACCAGCACTAGTCCTCAGACCAGTATTAGCTAATTCTCAGACCAGTACTAGATCATATCAAATCCTCAGACCAGTACTAGATCGTATCTAATCCTTAGACCAGTATTAAAATCATATCTAATTCTCAGACCAGTACTAGATCATGCTGGTGTTATCTAAACAGAATTTGATGGTTTTTATATAAAATAACTCATTTCATACAATTATTATATCCTTGTTAATTGGCATATTATCTCTAGGCCTTAGATTAGTAGAGGTAGTATTAATCATGTATCATTTGCTACTTCCAAACTGAGGCTATGCCTCTGTGTCTAATGATATTGCTTATAAAATTAACATGGTGATGAAAGGTTGCTTATAAAATTAACTTGATGATGCTGTGTGATGTGATCACACAATTAGGTGTTGCTTATAAATTAACTTGATGATGCTGTGTGATGTGATCACACAATTAGGTGTTGCTTATAAAATTTCATGATGCTGTGTGATGTAATCACTTGATCACATGTTACTTATATGATCAACATGATGCTGTGTGATGTGATCACTCCATGTACACCTTGTAGCCTCTATATGTAAGTATACAAATACTATCTACTGTCCTGGACATGAATACTTCTCATAACAATGCTGTCAGACTATTGTTTCTAATGACATCACAGGCCAGACATTATCAGTCAATGATTTCTATCATGAATAAGACCATAACCATAGATAGATAGTAAACCATGTCATATGATACTAACAAAATATATATATCTGTCTGTTTGTCTGGTTCTTATCAAATGGACAATTCTTCTATTATTAGTACATAAGTTAAGAGAAAGATAATAATGTTGAGTTGATCTTAAAAATCATTTCTCATTGTCCCTCCCAGCTGTACCAGCCACAATTTGTTTTGTGTGTATTATATATACATATAATATAAGATATACTTATATATGATATTATATAATATCTCTTTGAATTTGTGGAAGTAGACAAGAGTATGTTTAGAATGCATTTAAAATTCTAGTAATAAAGTTTCTCTAGACGTATTATTGCAGACCTATTCAGTCTATCTATAAGACTTGTATAGAAAATGTGTCATAAAATTAATCTGATGTGTTCGACATTACAAAGTTCCTTTATATATCATGTGTTATTATGAACAAAACATGTTATGTTGTGAACTTGTGTAAAATGAGTTGCTCTGTTTAATTACAACTTGTACAGAAATGGAGTCATGTGTAATAACAAGAAGTACATTCAAAATTGTACAAAAGTATGTAATTTATATCCTCTTGTGTTGTTAATACTGGTATTAAGAACATATGAGATGAATAGATGTAATTAGAACTATTACTCTTGCCCTTTATAATTTGCATCCTTCCACTAATCCTAAACAGTTGTGAACACATTGCTACCATATACTTTGATGTTATCAAGTTATTTTTTTTCTGTCCTATTTAGTTATTTGTTACTAATCACCACAATATACAGTATTTTAACTCTTACATTCTCAGTATAGAGAAATACCTGGTTTTTTATCTGTTGTTGATCTTCACTAAAATTTGTTTGTATATAAGGGATGGTTACTAGTGACACAACACTTGGAGTTATATTCCCCAAACTATGTACAATTTCAATTCAAACCACAAATACTCAATTTTAATTTAGTAAATGTTGTCATGGCAACATTTATTATCATCGTTTTGTTGAGGGTGTTCCATTTGATATATTATACCATTGTAAACAACATGTAATTGTAACTGATTAGTGGTTTAATCCCTTGTAATAACAGACTGGCTGTCTTTATTATAATAGCTTGAAACGACAAGTGTCCCTTAAAGTATCATATCTGATCTGGGTGACGAGCATTCTTGACCTTTTTTATTTTACATACACTCTTTGATACAGTAAAACAGATCACTGACTTTTATTGATAAGGATATTAAATGACTTATATAATTCACAGTTTTATAGAATGTAACATTTTATTTATCCCACATGCATTCTTAACCTTAGGTACTCGGACAACTAATACAATATGTAGGAGTCTGAAAGATAGCTAATGTATCTGATTACAGTACTGGTACATGTATACATACGTGGGTCCTCTGTTAAACATGTACATGTACATGTGGATATACCTGTATGTGTACATGTACATGTGGATATACCTGTATGTGTACATGTACATGTATACAAACTACGTAAAACACATGTTCTTGTTTACAAATATTTATATAATTGTATGTACTAATATTTGTACATAAACACATTGCTATAAATATGTGTATATGTACATTCAGAGGATATCAAGTAATCTCTAATATTTTATTATTTTACTCTATTATACATTGTTATCATTGTTAACAGTCACAATAATTAATAGAGTAACTGTTGTCTAATGATAGTAACCCACAATACGATTAATATTAATCATAGTAAAATTAAATTTTTACTAATCCTTTAAAATTTTATTTTTAAGAACAAAATTTTGTATCGTAATGGTTATTATTCTATGTTTATTATGTACACCATATAAAATAAGTTAAATATCTACCATATATATAGTAATATTATAACATAGTATCTATTATGTCTCGTCTAATAAGGGGGAGGAGTGCTAATGCAATTAAAACAATGCTACAACTAATCTCACCATCTGTTCATTAACCTATTAATGATAGTAATATATAACGTTAACTTGTTGTAAGTGTGTGCGTATATCTGATCTGTGCAATATATCTTACTTTGGTACTGCGTATTATTGCTGTGGTTATATTCCTGTCTGTACAGTGTTGTGAAGACTCCACCCTTAACGACATAATATTGGCATATAAATAATGAAAAAATGCTAACAGGAAATGAATGCTGTTTACTATTTGTGGCAACAGTATACAATTTTCTTAATATTGCTATGGTAACCATTATAGGTTCAGTTTCTGACAACCTTTATTAGTCTATTTACCAGTTTTGAGTATTATTTCATTAGGTACTATGTTTGGTTTAGTATATTTTATTTGTTATGTCTGGAAATAACAAGATCAGACATGACAGTCTATGGTACCATTATCAGTAGAACTATTATAAATGCAAGTTTCCATTGTGAATATATTGATCTTGTTTTCATTCATTACATTGTTGTGGCCCAACACTCATCTATTGTGATATGTTTGCGTACTCTACAACCACCTGTGATTACTAGGTAAGTGGTGTGTCTATCATTACTAGTATACTACCTCATTATTTAACAGCTGGTATAGTAATCCTTCATTTGACTCTGATATAATGTCTATTTAATTACTAAACATTTAAGTGTACAGGAAAATTTAAGTAACAATTAAAACTTTTTGGAGAAATAGCTATTGGATTTCTGTCTATTTTTAATTGTATCTTGTGATGTGGGACAGAAGGTTGTTAGTTGATCTTTCTTCTCCTACTGAATTAATCTTTAATACTAATGACTTCATGTGGTTAATTTTACCACAAGCATTTCATGGATTCATAAAATTTGTAAGTGAACTATGAGATCAAGGTTCATGTTAACTCAATCCCATTCATAAATACTGAGATTAACACAGTATATATGACTTGGTATTATGGTCTAATAAGGTTTCCACCTGAGATGTTATCACCTGGTCATCACCTGGTCATTGTTATTGTTTTTTCTCCATGAACATCACCTGTGACCAATAATTAATACATTAATAGTACCTGCTTACATGTACACAGACACACAACCATTGAATTTTCATTTAGCTCTTTAGTAACTAGTTTATTTCATAGCCTACACTAGAGCTTCTGCTAATTCAACCTTTTCAAATTAATGTATTTTATTCCAACATCATGTCTTTATAATTTTACTTATTTTAATATGATACTATTATTAATATTTAAATGGACTTGATATTGTTAATATCAAGAGAATTAACTGGCCAATTTTAATCTTATAGTAAACACGAATAATTGTATTAACTAAAACATAATAATTCTAGTTATTTCACAGGAATTAAGGTTATGAAGGGGTTTGATAGGAAATATCTGTGGGACTTTAAACCTATAGTCTTTGATGTGTTATTAATATTATAGCTATTATCATAATTGTATTTCTCCCACCTCCATTTTCCCATGCAAAACATACATGAGATCACTGACTTTTTTTAATATTTTACTATTGATATCATGAACAAATTTAATTGTTCATATTAGAAATATTTAATTAAATATATTAGGTAAAACCATATACTATATTAAAACAGACTTTATTACATCACAATGTGAGTGAATTTAAATTTTAAAATGCAAGAAGGAATGTTTATGATGTCAAATAGCACTAACTATTTTGTGCCAACATTAAGCAGACACTAGATAATAGTAGTGTGATAGGATGGCTTGGCTGTTTATTGAAATGTACTAGTAGAAAATAGTGTTGTAATTTTGTAAATATCTTCTATAATGTAAACAAATGAGTTAGTAAGATTTAACCTATCAACAGAATGTTGTTTTTTTTTCTAAAAGACCACTCACATCTTTGTATTATTCCAGGTTGCTAAGGAAGTAGTTAATTATTAGTTATTTTACATGTGTCAGCACCATGTAACAGGTCTATAATCCACACATATTTGTCGGGTTTTTCCAAGGTACCTCATCATAAAACTTTATATACCAAAATAGTAAATTTGGGTTTGTAGAATGGCTAAACTTGGACTGTAAATTGCTTAGAGAATTATGTGGATTTAGCATTGCCAATTGATGCTATACATAGCAGTTTAAAGAAAGAAAAAATTATTTCTGGTTGCAAGTGATCTGTAATTTATAAGATCCAACTTATGAGGAGATTGTTTAAAAAATGTTTGGAAATCATTAAGAATGAAATTATTATTCATCTATACAAAGTCAATAATGTTATAAAAACGGTGTGCTTGTGTAGTCAAGTAACTTTTAATAAAATCGAGGACTAGCAACACCTGAGGCTAGTGCTAGGGTTAGGTCAATGCGGTCAGAAAAGGAAGTTAATGTCACGTTTCATCATATGATGTCAGAGAACGAAGGCAGATAAAACCTGACAAGCTGTGACGAATTGACTAGAAGTTAATAGAAAAGTCTTCAAATATAACCGAGGTTCCTAAGCAGTGTCTTAGAGCTCTGTTAATTTAAATCGCCGAGAAAAAGCTTTTGTTTCCAGATTTCCGGGACAGAAACTATTTGACTATGTGTTTCAAGAACATTTTAATGTTCCTGAACAGTTAAAGCTCCAAATAATAGTTACCAGAAGAATGATAGTGTAACTATGTCTGGATCATATTTTGATAACGCTTCAGTGATCCTAATATTCTCAACTCGTTTGATCTAGCTGCTGTGCCTTTGACGCCACTTAGCTTGGTAGAAGAACACAACACTAGCCCCATGAGTTTACGTCGGACTGTTCGAGCCCCCCGACCTTTTACGATACCTTTCCCTATGCGATTCCAATAGGCCCACTAAAGAGGGTTTGCAAGTCAGCCTTACAATTTTAACAGGCCCCGTCTATAATGGTTTTGCTAGTCCCTCCCGAATATGCGTATAACTCTGACCCTCACTTACCTACCTTTCTCCAAATGATGCAGGATCAATTCTCTCTGGACATGATAGGACGTGAAGTTTGCAGTGACGCCGTCCACGCTAACACCGAACCTACAACAACAAAATCCATTTGTAAAGTTGCGGAGATATAGCCTCTGGGAATCACTTTGGGTACTAAGCTGCGAGGCTTGCAAGAGCTTCTTCCGCAGGAGTGTTCGAGCAAAATGCTCGATATGCTTGCAGAGGTAGCAGAAACTGCGCTATTGAGAAGCACACTCGAAATAGATGTCAATACTGTCGTCTGCAGAAGTGCATGCGATGGGAATGAGGAGAGAAGGTGAGAATATTATGTTTTTATTACTACCTATTACAACATAGAGCCTCATAATTAATTAATACTTGTATTGTGTCAATAGACGCTTAGATAATACTGTCGATTTGTCTTCCTTTAATAGCTGTGCAAGAAGAGCGAGCTCCTCCAGTATCAAAAACTTAAACCTATTCGTACAGTCACCAACTCCACTTGAATTCACTGGCAATATTGGTTTCACCTCAACTCCCCCTCCACCCTTACCATTGCCCACTAATATGCGATCATTCGAACCACCAAGTCCTGTCGTCCCCAACCTCATGTCCTCAAAGTCGAATGTTTGGCTCACTTCCTAATTTGAAAATGAATTTTGATCAAGAACAAAGCCAACACAATATGTCTATGATGATGCCTCTCACCCCTTCAAATGATTCATATTATTCTGGTAGTCGTCCAAACTACTCCAAGTGCTCCTCATCCAGCGATGTATTCTGAAGCTGGAATAGTTCCACTTTCAACTGCCCAACCAACAACCACGTCAGTCCTGCTGTATTGTTTTGAATGCGGATGCTCAAAACAGAACACTTACCTGAGTCTGTACAACTGAAGTATGAAATGGAAGATGTTTTTTGAAGGTGCATCGCCAATCTCTACTCATGTGATTGAGTGGGGAAAGAGATACCAGCTTTCACAATAACCTCAGTTGGACGACCAAGTCAAGCTTCTTAAATCATCTTGGTGTGAACACGTTCTGTTGAAAACTCGCTACCCGTATTGTCCTAATCGAACACACTCCTTCTCAGCTCTGGTCTAACAGTCTTCAAAAGAAACATTGAAGATCTTGAGGTCCGCCGAATTGTAGAAAGAGTTTTCCCATGAGATATCTACTGGTTTGATATTATGCATGTTGATCGAGTGGAGTTAGCCTGTCTAAAAGGAATCATACTTTTCAATCCTGGTAAGGGCTTATTTGTGGTTGTAAATTTTAATATTATCTTGTGTCTTTTTCATCATAGATGCTCGTCGGTCTTAGTTCAGGCACAGAAGAGAGTGGAAATATATCAAGAACAGTATTATACAAGCTCTGAAAACTCGTTGCAAGACTGCATATCCAGTGGACTCCTATGCGATTCTCGAAACTTCTCCTTCGTTTGCCACCATTGCGAGCAGCTGCTCGCTGAAAGCTAGCAGCAGTAATGGAGGTACAGAGGACTCTTGGCAATACAAAAATGGACAATCTTTTCGGTGAACTTTTGGATTTTGACTAGAGATTGACGTTTTCTACTTAATGTGATGATACCTCAGGGTGTCGTAGTTTACAAATTTGTTTTGACGTGTGTGTAATGTGGACATTGTGATACTTGTCAATACCTCTCTTCTTGTTATTATTATTATAAGCGTTACGATGCATACATTCCTTCTTTTTCCTATTAACTTTTCATTCTCCTTTCTTTTACTTTTTTTAATACCTATTTTATAATATGTAATCGTCATGAATATAATTATGTAGTCTTAATACCTTATTTTGTTACGTATAAACTTGATAAAATTCTTTTTTTATTATTTGTTTAATAAAAAATATTAATGTAATCACGTCACCAGATGTGTGTCATAAGACAAATGTATATACCATCACAACCATGAATAGCTGCATATATATTGCCTTGAGAATATTATGAATACATCTCAAAGAGGGAGGTCAGATAAACCAACAAATACCAGCGATACTAATCTCTCCCACAGTACTTACCCGCAGGTTAAAATAATAGATTATTAACAGAATAATACCCATAGACAGACGGTCAGGTAAAAGTATTGTCTTTCACCTGCTAAGCACATGCTAGGACCTTGGGAAAATTCCATCACAACGATCATGGCCTTTGGTATTATGAAATTCATTGTATTTATGTTACCAGTTATATACAGAAATATGTATATACTTTATATTGAGAATGGGTGTGGTCTCAAAGGTACAATAAGAGTTAACATTTATAAGGTGCGGTATATACTGATAGATATACATATCTAGTGTAACAACAAGGGATGGGTTTATGGGAGTATAAAGTAATGTACACATTTATAGTTGGCATGGAATGATCTCAAAGGTATAATAGGTCAAGACACAGTTTAAAACCATAGAAACCTTACCAAGTTTATAAGTTTTGTTAAGTACAATTACAGGTTCATACTAGCAAAACAACATATTGCGCTACGTAACTTTATACACAATTTTATGCTATAAGAAAACCCCACCCCTAAACCCTAAAGCATAGGCGATATACACTATAAGGTGTCAGAACCCTATGGTTCTATTTATATTTTGTAGGGGTTCGCGTGGCCTATGATTATCCACCTAAACACCTGATATATAGACATACTAACCACCATCCTACATTACACATACGTTTAACAAATTGAAGTTTAAAGTATAGGGTTTAGTTGATGATATAATTTTGTGTGTACTTACATTACGGGGGGTTGTCCAAAATCAAGTTAATTCCCACTTCTATTCTGTGGAGACTTGTATGTACTCAAGCAACAAACCTCTCTTACACTTCCACGTGAGTCACTATTTTTATTTGGTTATATACCGCATAATATACATTAATTTTGCAGGTGCAACTTGATTGAGACATAGTGCAAAAAATTGATAGAGTAATGGCTTCATCTATAAAGCAGACAAACCTATAACCTGTCCTGAATCAGTCCCCTTGTTAGTGGAGCCCAGTGGAATTGGAAGAAGCACCACCAACCTGTCCTGAGGATGAGTTTCCTATTTAATAAATATCCATATACTGTGCTGAGGTACATAATCGTATTGCAAATATTTTAGAATGCCAGTTGTGCTTTAAAATGTGTTTATAGTTTAAATTAGATAAAGTATATAATATATAAATTGCTTAGCATTTAGAAACATCCATACTATTGAATTTCATTAAGAGTACTTCTATAATGTTATAAAATAATAACGCAATCAAGTAATTATATACTTTTATAGCATTTACCACACATTCTATATATTGCATAAGTATGTCTGTAATGTCTGATTAAACACCAGTTTTCAGTACAGAACTATTTCACATAGGTATATTGAATATTTACACACATCACTATGAGTTGGACTTTTAGTACTACAAGGTGTAGACTAGACCACAAATACCATTCTCTCTTTTTTAGAGGTTAGGGTCTGTGGAAACACCTTATGGTAACATAACTGTTTTTCTTAAAGTAAGTCCATATTGTACACTAGATATATCATGCATAGTTAGTAAGAATATAATGGCCATTTTACTTTTTAATGATCAACGTACTTCAATCAAGCTTACCTGTATTCTGTCATTTAAAGCTAAGATAGATAAGCTTTTTCTAACAAGATCCAAATCCCTGATGTTCATTTCATCACAAATACTATTAAGATTACTTTGTCAATGCTATCATGTTTGACATTCAACATATATATATACTCTTATGCATATCTCTCTTACTGCCTTCTTCCTCACTGAGACACTGATACTGCAACTCATACTATCAAAATATAGCACCCCTTAAATACACCATTATTGAGCCTTGAACTCTGAAACTATGTACCTACTCATGCACGATGTACTTTGCTAGGGTGACCCTAAGAAACCAGCCATATTAACCTATACATGATGTGGAATGAACAGTAAGTTACAACTGACTGATCATTAGTTCTATCTCTGATAAGATAGTACTGTTTCACCAATTTTTATGGGTGATGAGAACATGCTTGAACTGGCTCCAATGTTTTTTGATTGGGTACACATAGATGCCCTGGCCAGGTACTACATAATCTTAATTGTAATTGCTTCACTTTCAATTATTTATTGCAGGAACCGATGCTGATATTTTCCTGAAGAGGTTAGTTTGAGGATATGTTTGCATGTGTAAACACAGTATGAATATAGCTTTAATAATATTATATTGTATTATTGTATTAAAATACTGACAATTTTGTTAATATAAGTATGTTCGTATCCTAATGTCAACAAATTTAGCTGAACAGGTAGGACTTGTTGTGGAGTACCATCCAGATTAAGTCACAATATACCCAATTTGTCAATGTTATTTGTCCAATTAATGTACTATTGCTGTGGTATGTATTATATAGGTTAAGTTATATCTTGGTCTGGGTTGTAGGTGCTGTGAGCTAACATATTAACCAGATATGCTGTAAGTCAATGGACCTTGTGTTCATGAAATGACAGTGTGTATTGTAATGAAATATTTTATTGTACAAATATCTGTACTTTCCAGTCACTAGTTAATAAAACACTTTGTGACCAATACTAGTGTGATATGAGTATATGTATTTTTAAGGAGTATTCTGCCACTGTGTGTGGGTACATTGTGTTGTTATTTCTCATCGATTTTAAGTCCTGAACGTGTAAGAGGTCTGGTGTTTTTTTTTTTCTGATTACTTCTTATCTATTGATGGCAATCTCATGTGGGTAACCTGGTCTTATTCATACCAAGAGGTAGTAGCACCCACCCTGTGTGAAGACTAAAATTTTAAATTGTGTCCTTTCTTTTTTTTGCAGTTTGGTTTTGGATGGTTGTTGAAGACGAAACAAATTACAGGAAACAGTTGAACAATATTTCCTACAAGCCATTCTTCGTGATTCGTAAGTATTTAACATACTACTGACTATCTATATCTTTTGTGTAGTCGCATGTCAACCAATCAGATAGTGACCCTGGCTGCCACTTTCCTCACTATTTCAGCATCAAGATCCACATAACATAGAGCCCTTTTTCTTAGAGTCATATTCCAATGAGTTTATGTGTAACTGCATAATTTGCAACTTCATCCTTCATAGACCATCACCTATAAGCATTGAGTTATTGCAAGACTTAAGTAGAGTACACAGCCAAACCCACACACACACAGAGTATTATATGTTTTCGTGTAGATGTCAATGCTGCTTATAAACCCTACAGACTCTGAAAAATCTCAAGATATAGTGGAGTCCACTTGAAGTAAAAGTACTTGATAATTGCTTGAATTTCTGTAGATTGAACTCAATTCTCAATTGGGGGACCTTCAAAGCACCTTACTATTGGTATTCACTCGTTGATTACTTTACATTTTACATATTATATTTAGCTCTATGGCTGTGGACATGTTCTGTAAAACATCCGATAAAATAGCCACAAGTTTCCGCTTGTTCTTACAGGATTCAGGGTCATTCTGTGACGCTTGGAATCCGCATACCTTTAACAATTCCCTGACCTTCGTTTACAGGAGGTTGTGGGGTCTATCAGACACCATCATAAGAGATACATAGTTATACACGTTATATACAGTCTGAATGACATCTCGAATGTATTTTATTAGTAAACGTCTGTATATACGTTAATCAAGACTGCTGGACTTCATATACTCAAAATGTTATCGACTATATGAAGTTGTTGTAACTTTAACAAAAAATCCTAATTAATTTCAAAAATTTCTAGATATTGTTAGTTTCCATCCTGTGGAAGGGACACCTTTTTGTCCTTCCCCCTCTGCACTCAGGCTCGTAGCCTCCAAGGATACCTTGAACCAGGGGGGAGAGTGCGAGGCATTTCTAGGAAAAGGGAGATTCTCCATGTTTTAAAAGCACCCATGTTTTAACTTGACTTCAGTCAATTCAAAATAATATTTTGGAAAAAAACTTCTTTAATAACCATTTCTTATTCTATCAATTTCCCTTGTTCAAAAGGTGAATCAGCTGTATAAAAGCTGGGACACTCTCGTTTGGGAGGATTAAAAATGCTAAGAAAGGCTTCTTTAAATTTTCTCCGAGCTCGAATCAAATTTAAATCCCTGTTATTTGAACCTGGTAAAAAAAAAAAAAAAAAAAAAAAAAAAAAAAAAAAAAAAAAAAAAAAAAAAAAAAAAAAAAAAAAAAAAAAAAAAAAAAAAAAAAAAAAAAAAAAAAAAAAAAAAAAAAAAAAAAAAAAAAAAAAAAAAAAAAAAAAAAAAAAAAAAAAAAAAAAAAAAAAAAAAAAAAAAAAAAAAAAAAAAAAAAAAAAAAAAAAAAAAAAAAAAAAAAAAAAAAAAAAAAAAAAAAAAAAAAAAAAAAAAAAAAAAAAAAAAAAAAAAAAAAAAAAAAAAAAAAAAAAAAAAAAAAAAAAAAAAAAAAAAAAAAAAAAAAAAAAAAAACCCCCCCCCCCCCCCCCCCCCCCCCCCCCCCCCCCCCCCCCCCCCCCCCCCCCCCCCCCCCCCCCCCCCCCCCCCCCCCCCCCCCCCCCCCCCCCCCCCCCCCCCCCCCCCCCCCCCCCCCCCCCCCCCCCCCCCCCCCCCCCCCCCCCCCCCCCCCCCCCCCCCCCCCCCCCCCCCCCCCCCCCCCCCCCCCCCCCCCCCCCCCCCCCCCCCCCCCCCCCCCCCCCCCCCCCCCCCCCCCCCCCCCCCCCCCCCCCCCCCCCCCCCCCCCCCCCCCCCCCCCCCCCCCCCCCCCCCCCCCCCCCCCCCCCCCCCCCCCCCCCCCCCCCCCCCCCCCCCCCCCCCCCCCCCCCCCCCCCCCCCCCCCCCCCCCCCCCCCCCCCCCCCCCCCCCCCCCCCCCCCCCCCCCCCCCCCCCCCCCCCCCCCCCCCCCCCCCCCCCCCCCCCCCCCCCCCCCCCCCCCCCCCCCCCCCCCCCCCCCCCCCCCCCCCCCCCCCCCCCCCCCCCCCCCCCCCCCCCCCCCCCCCCCCCCCCCCCCCCCCCCCCCCCCCCCCCCCCCCCCCCCCCCCCCCCCCCCCCCCCCCCCCCCCCCCCCCCCCCCCCCCCCCCCCCCCCCCCCCCCCCCCCCCCCCCCCCCCCCCCCCCCCCCCCCCCCCCCCCCCCCCCCCCCCCCCCCCCCCCCCCCCCCCCCCCCCCCCCCCCCCCCCCCCCCCCCCCCCCCCCCCCCCCCCCCCCCCCCCCCCCCCCCCCCCCCCCCCCCCCCCCCCCCCCCCCCCCCCCCCCCCCCCCCCCCCCCCCCCCCCCCCCCCCCCCCCCCCCCCCCCCCCCCCCCCCCCCCCCCCCCCCCCCCCCCCCCCCCCCCCCCCCCCCCCCCCCCCCCCCCCCCCCCCCCCCCCCCCCCCCCCCCCCCCCCCCCCCCCCCCCCCCCCCCCCCCCCCCCCCCCCCCCCCCCCCCCCCCCCCCCCCCCCCCCCCCCCCCCCCCCCCCCCCCCCCCCCCCCCCCCCCCCCCCCCCCCCCCCCCCCCCCCCCCCCCCCCCCCCCCCCCCCCCCCCCCCCCCCCCCCCCCCCCCCCCCCCCCCCCCCCCCCCCCCCCCCCCCCCCCCCCCCCCCCCCCCCCCCCCCCCCCCCCCCCCCCCCCCCCCCCCCCCCCCCCCCCCCCCCCCCCCCCCCCCCCCCCCCCCCCCCCCCCCCCCCCCCCCCCCCCCCCCCCCCCCCCCCCCCCCCCCCCCCCCCCCCCCCCCCCCCCCCCCCCCCCCCCCCCCCCCCCCCCCCCCCCCCCCCCCCCCCCCCCCCCCCCCCCCCCCCCCCCCCCCCCCCCCCCCCCCCCCCCCCCCCCCCCCCCCCCCCCCCCCCCCCCCCCCCCCCCCCCCCCCCCCCCCCCCCCCCCCCCCCCCCCCCCCCCCCCCCCCCCCCCCCCCCCCCCCCCCCCCCCCCCCCCCCCCCCCCCCCCCCCCCCCCCCCCCCCCCCCCCCCCCCCCCCCCCCCCCCCCCCCCCCCCCCCCCCCCCCCCCCCCCCCCCCCCCCCCCCCCCCCCCCCCCCCCCCCCCCCCCCCCCCCCCCCCCCCCCCCCCCCCCCCCCCCCCCCCCCCCCCCCCCCCCCCCCCCCCCCCCCCCCCCCCCCCCCCCCCCCCCCCCCCCCCCCCCCCCCCCCCCCCCCCCCCCCCCCCCCCCCCCCCCCCCCCCCCCCCCCCCCCCCCCCCCCCCCCCCCCCCCCCCCCCCCCCCCCCCCCCCCCCCCCCCCCCCCCCCCCCCCCCCCCCCCCCCCCCCCCCCCCCCCCCCCCCCCCCCCCCCCCCCCCCCCCCCCCCCCCCCCCCCCCCCCCCCCCCCCCCCCCCCCCCCCCCCCCCCCCCCCCCCCCCCCCCCCCCCCCCCCCCCCCCCCCCCCCCCCCCCCCCCCCCCCCCCCCCCCCCCCCCCCCCCCCCCCCCCCCCCCCCCCCCCCCCCCCCCCCCCCCCCCCCCCCCCCCCCCCCCCCCCCCCCCCCCCCCCCCCCCCCCCCCCCCCCCCCCCCCCCCCCCCCCCCCCCCCCCCCCCCCCCCCCCCCCCCCCCCCCCCCCCCCCCCCCCCCCCCCCCCCCCCCCCCCCCCCCCCCCCCCCCCCCCCCCCCCCCCCCCCCCCCCCCCCCCCCCCCCCCCCCCCCCCCCCCCCCCCCCCCCCCCCCCCCCCCCCCCCCCCCCCCCCCCCCCCCCCCCCCCCCCCCCCCCCCCCCCCCCCCCCCCCCCCCCCCCCCCCCCCCCCCCCCCCCCCCCCCCCCCCCCCCCCCCCCCCCCCCCCCCCCCCCCCCCCCCCCCCCCCCCCCCCCCCCCCCCCCCCCCCCCCCCCCCCCCCCCCCCCCCCCCCCCCCCCCCCCCCCCCCCCCCCCCCCCCCCCCCCCCCCCCCCCCCCCCCCCCCCCCCCCCCCCCCCCCCCCCCCCCCCCCCCCCCCCCCCCCCCCCCCCCCCCCCCCCCCCCCCCCCCCCCCCCCCCCCCCCCCCCCCCCCCCCCCCCCCCCCCCCCCCCCCCCCCCCCCCCCCCCCCCCCCCCCCCCCCCCCCCCCCCCCCCCCCCCCCCCCCCCCCCCCCCCCCCCCCCCCCCCCCCCCCCCCCCCCCCCCCCCCCCCCCCCCCCCCCCCCCCCCCCCCCCCCCCCCCCCCCCCCCCCCCCCCCCCCCCCCCCCCCCCCCCCCCCCCCCCCCCCCCCCCCCACCCCCCCCCCCCCCCCCCCCCCCCCCCCCCCCCCCCCCCCCCCCCCCCCCAACCCCCCCCCCCCCCCCCCCCCCCCCCCCCCCCCCCCCCCCCCCCCCCCCCCCCCCCCCCCCCCCCCCCCCCCCCCCCCCCCCCCCCCCCCCCCCCCCCCCCCCCCCCCCCCCCCCCCCCCCCCCCCCCCCCCCCCCCCCCCAAAAACCCCCCCCCCCCCCCCCCCCCCCCCCCCCCCCCCCCACCCCCCCCCCCCCCCCCCCCCCCCCCCCCCCCCCCCCCACCCCCCCCCCCCCCCCCCCCCCAACCCCCCCCCCCCCCTTCCAAATTTTGGAACTTCAACAAAGTTGGGGTTTTCCTGAGCCAAATTTGTTTCACCAAGACTTGTCCCTTTATGTATTGAACCCTCCCAATTTTGAGCCTTCCTCCAAGACTTGTCTTTCTTTTTTCCCAATAACTTTTCTTCTTAAAATTTTCCCTTATGAATTGTTCCTTCTCTTGGGTATCTCTATTGGTACCAGAGCTGGTACTGCTTAATAAGCATTTGGTTCAGAGGTTTTCTTTGAAAAACGGAGGTGTTTTTTCGTAAATTTCTTTAAAGTGATATTTTATATATGGCTTGAAATTATGAGTTAGAACTATTTGAACGGGAAAGTTTTTCTCTTGGAAGAATATTTGGATAAAACGAATGTTTTCGGACAGGATAAAAATCTTTTTATAGGCCCTTTTGTGGGGTGTGATTTAATCCAATTATGCATTTTTTTTAACCCTCTAGGAGTTAATGTCCCTTAGTTGTCATAGCAACAAGAAAAAAGTGAAAAAGGGTAAGCCTCGATCTTACGTCGATTCTTTATTTAACTAATTTTTAATAATAGTCCGAGGTTGAGAGAACCTTAAGCGATCAATCCCACAAAGATTGATGGAGGATTGTAGTCAACCAGGAAGGGATTTTTTATCACTGTGACTTTTGCCGACAAGAATCCCTAGGTTTTGTTGGAGTTATGATACTGAATGCCCCAACCCTTTAAAATCTAAAACATTAATTATTCCAAACAAATATGAATTTGCTCCAAGCCCTAACACCGTTTATTTATCCAAGAGAGGGTATTTTAAAGAGATAATATTTTTTTTACAATAACAGGTGGTACATTCGTATTGGAGAATACAATCTTTGTTTATCTCGGTATTCCATTCGTACTACAAGGAATAATGCCACTACATTCAAATGTGGACTTATACTCCAGTTGACAGGCCTAAAACCTCGAAACAAACTGTTCGTATCTAGATCCCAAAATATCCCCAGTTTCTGGAAGAATCCGAAACAACCTTAAAACCGAAATCAGGATGAATGGTAAATAAAACTATTACCATAATTTGTTTAAAATTCAAAGAGTTCAATTAAAAGATTTAGCAAAACCTTAATTATATCAAGCAAATTAGTGTGCCAACCTTCAAAACTTTGGAATGGTCAAGATTATGGATAACGTTGATTAACTGAGATTGTTACCATATGAACAATCAGAAACCCTAACCTGCCTAAGTACCTATTTTTCAAATGGTCTATTCCGTTGAGCTTTGAATTTCCATCTCTAATGTTCTTTTATTAGCTACAATTATTTTAAAAACTATAACCAAATGAAAGTAACATTATATTTCTCTCTTTTCCTCTTTACTTCCTTCTCCCAAGAAAGGACTATCTTTCTCATTGGTATACAAAACCCAAGCCAGGACAAATATTAAAGGGATACTTAAAGACCATGCCCTTCTTATGCAACCTTACTTTATTTAATAATAATAAAAGAATTTAAAAAACAAACCCTCTATTATCAACAATTTAACATGAGGGTTTGTTTAACAGGGAAAAATGGGTGACAATTAATTGAAGCTTGTTTTCTAATTTTGGGGTGTGCCCAAACTACCTTCAAAAAGGAAACCCTTGGATTCTTACGTGTTTTTTAGGTCTTTGGTACCCTTTTAAATTCAAATTCTTATGGAAGAAAAAACCTGCTCCCTTAAGCCTCAATGTTTGTTAACACAGTGGGTCATATTGATGAAATTCATCACTACCCCTAGCTTACTTCCTCGTCATATAGTCATAAACTCCTTCTACTCTTACCAGTAGGAGAGGTATGTAAGTGAGAGGAACAAAGTCATGCGGATTCTACAATGAATGAAATATGGCAGACACTATAAAGAACAGAATGACCGTAATGATTTAAATCTCTTACGATCTTGACTATGCAGATAAAGCCAGAGAGAAGTTCTTGAAGACAACTACTTGGAAAGAATGGCTATTTTCAAGGTGTTTAATTACTTCAAAGAATTCGAAGTGCATACAAACAACAGTAGCATATGGTTACTTGGTTTCTACGACAAGAGCTTTGTCCCCTAAACTACTTTACAGTGTATTCCATTTTAAGGAGGATTTTAGAGGCATGCAAATGCATTGGTTTAACGTCTAAACAGGCTTCATGGACTCACACGATGTCATCGCCTAGTCTTGCAATGAATTCTTCTTACCATGATGGTTTTTGTTATACTCGTTCATGTTATAGTTATGATACTTACTCCTGGTATGATTAAAAGTGTTTCAATGATATTGGTCATGTATCATGAAGTTGCTAAATATCTGAAAAACATTTAATAGAAGTATGGGAGGACACAGTGTTAAAGAAAATTCTTACCCCAAGTTGAACACAATTTTTAAGCGCTGTTGAAGTTTTGATGTTAGAAACTATACGAGCAAAAATCCACAACAAAATGTACAAATTTAAAACAAATTTTTAGATGCCACTTTCTTTGTTCTGCTTGCCAACTGAAAATGTTGACCATGTGTGATGTAACATTAAAATAACTGGTTCCATATCTTTACTGGCGGAATTTCAATGTGTAGTTTGAAACAATAACATTTTTGTAGGTCGTTTAAATTAAAAACAAATGATTTAATTGATATTGGGCCTTATTCTGGATTAATCAATGAACTAGAACACCTTGGTATTTCAGGCACTAAACAATCCTACTAATATGACAACTAATATCTTCATTCATAATTTTCTTGTGTCTATTTGAATCGGCCAACATTAAAAGAAATTAAATCTTGAAATGGACTTGGGAAATAATTTTGAATACTCTATAAAAATTTTGCAAACGATTCTTTTATCTCATTATTCCAAATCTCTTTACAATTAGCCGCAGAATACAATCTATCATCAACCATCAATTCAGAGAAATCCAATTACAACTCAAAGCAACTTTTTAAGTCTTTAAGTTTTGATAGATTGGATATTACCTCTTGGAACTAGCGTCCATGCTACCACCACAACCCTTCAATTGAAGAACTTAACACTTGTTATTATTCACATTACAATTATAGAAGTAATATTCAATACACTATTTTCACAGCTAAATCTATTGCAGTTGAACTCTTTCCCTACTGTACATGTGATCCTTGTTAACATTGATAGTACATGTTCTTTTTTTTTCCCATAGTAATGCCAAAGAATGGGAACATTAATGTAACATTTATTATGATCGTGAAAGTGTGGTGATTGTGATGTTTATAAGTGCTCTGTCCTTCTATTAAAGGAACTCTAACCCATTTTACAACCAGCATTGTTTCTATGATCTGACTCTTTATTGTCACTACTGAAGCTGTTTTTTCTTCACCTCTTTAAATTCTTCAGAGGCCAAATTTTGAGTTATGTCTCACAGAGTGCTGTTTCAAATTGACAATTTTTAAAGTATGTCCTATTATGATATTTGGCAAAAGTGTGGTGCTGTGGCAACTCAACGAAATGTATTGCGAGGGAGCATCTTTTTAGACATATTAGGTAGCACATTCTCTGATATGGCGCTCATTCAAATTTACCTAGCTCTCTTCATACATAGTTGCATACATAAATGAAGAGATATTGCCTAAACAATGAGTTGCAGCATGCTTTTGAAGGTAACTAATGATGTCTATCTACATATACCAGTAATATGGTGGCAAAACACAATCTAACTTAAAATTTGCATTTATTCAAGGTCCATTGTATAAAGTAATATGTGTAGTTGTATTTAATGTACTTTGTTTTATATACAACAAAAACAAACCTATTCTGGTAAATGAACAAACCATTCCATACTTAATATATGCTAACTAACCAGCTAGTGGTAATATCTATTTCCAGTGTAGTACTGTTTTAACTAAAATGGTAAGAACCCCAGTCTAGATCTGAATCTTAACTTGAGTTTACGGAATTATCAAACACATTGCAATTTCTTTTAAAGATTTTTACTAAATCATAGACCATAACAATCAATTTAGTTTAATTGCAAATTATTAATTTGTTATAATTGACCTTTTGTATCATAAACTCATTTTTTTTTTACAATATTACTTCTCTCTATTAATTGAATTTAATATTTACTGCCAATTAAATCGTACAATTACTGAGGTTTTAGGGACAACTGGAGAAAGATATAATTATTAAAGTTCTTCTGTGTGTGTGTGTGACTAATGGTGATTAAAGTATGAATTTTAAGCATTAAAAACCACTTAAAGGGTTACTGGTCACAACTAGTTTTTACTGTTACAACTAGTTATCTTTCTCAGATGACAATTGTCCACCAAAATAGATTACTTTACAACTTGGTCATTTGGCGCTGTGATATATCGTACTATCTTAAAAAAGTTGCCTCAGACATTTTTGTTTATTCTACACAAATAGAATTTTCTTAATGCAAGAAAGGCGCTAAGATTTTGTCGTCTTTGGCCAGCAACTTGTCTTTACACCGGAAGCTAGCAGCAATCAGTGACCATAATTCTGCCAGAAAATGCATCAATGGACAATGAAGTGGGACAGGAGAAAACATTGAAAAACAGCTTCATTCTTACAGACTTGACACCAATGGCGAGGACAATAAACTCGCCTTCAGGTAGACTGTCTAAACCGTCACAGATAATGATATACTTTGGAACAGTCCTGAAATCGCAAAGAACTACCTCGCCACCTTCCTGGCCACACATAGCAACTCATCATCATAAGGTCGTTTTTCCTTATGAACCTTAGTGCTAAGTGCTATCCTTCTTTTTTTAACAGACGGTTTTCGCTTTCGTTTGGGTTTTTTTCTATAACAATAGCCATCATTTTCCGCCAGTTCTTCCTTTGATTAAACTTTAATGATGGGTCCTTCATGTGCTTCCTCTTCCTCAATCTTAGCAACTTTGACTTAGAGCCTTTTGGAGTGTTACTTCTACGGTTTCAATCCTCTAGCAGTTGTTTTTCCTCTTTGTCTTTATCGCGGTTTTTTGCTTTGGTCGTTCTCCTAAATACCCACTACAGTTAGCTGACCCACAAAGACATTTTTTCTTTCTCGTTTCCCAGTGAATCAAGACGATAGTCAAACGTCAGTTCATTCCAGCTGGATTTCCTTTGATGGGCAAATATACCGATTCTCGTCTCCCCGTTCACTTTTCCATGTATTTGGCGTTTCACATATTAGGATCACAGCTGTGATTAATAAAACGAAAAGGGGGCGTGATTTGATTGTTCACTCGCGATCAATAATAAGATCTCTGCCAAGGGTTAAAAAATAAAACTGGTAACAGAAGCTTCTTGTTGCCTTTTTTAAATCTCTCCTGTACCATTGTCATATTACCACTCTCCATATATTCAACAACAAAATCAACCGGTTGGAGGTCACATTTCCCTTTCAATCCCAGCCCCGCCTACCCGTATGAAAGCGGAACAGTGGGAGCATTTTTGGCCCAAATGAATACGCTGGTTTTGACACTTATTGCCCACCGGACAATTTTTAGAACATTCTATATACACTGCTCCTGTATTTTTTTTTTTACTACAATTTGAAGTGGTCTTGTACAAGATTGTCTGGTGTACAACGACACTGTTCTGTTCAATTTCAAATGGGGGCGTGGTGGAACAAATATTTATTACGCTAAAAAAATAAATAAATTTAATGATAAACTGTCATACACTTAAATTTGGACATAAAAAAAGTTTAAATGTGTTAAGTAAATGGCATGGTTTTTTTCTAGTGATACACAAACTTTATAGACCTTAAAATAACATGTGTTATATCATGGGGGGGGGGGGGTGAGCACCAATGTTAGAAATCTACTCAATGACTGTAAGACAACACTGTCAGAGGATATACTTCAATCCTTACTGATCATTTATTGAATAGGTTGAATACTAACTAGTAGAAAATGGTTCAGTCAGCCATGTTTTCAATCTTAATTTATATAACCAGACAGTGCTCATCATAACACAAATAATATTGCATAAGACCTTTTACTAAGTGTAATCGCTTGCCTGTTGTGTTAAAAATACCACATAATAGCATGGCCTTTAAACCGTAGAGCATCTAATAACCAAGAAGAGCCAAATACCAATGTTACAAAATAACTACTTACTAACTAGTTACATGTACAAACACTATTACCTTGATGTGAACAAATGCCCCTGCTCTCTTTTTTGGTTGACTTCAGTTCTTCTAGTTTTTTGTCTTCTCTTGTGAAAAGCATCAAGAGCTTCTTGAAACTGCTGTAATTAAAAGAAACCATGATATTGTTTGCTTGTTAGGCTTTCCAAAACTTAATATGCAAACATCTGAGTAGTTTTAGATTACCATATTATAGTTTGAGTATATTGTACCCAAACTTTGTTTTTTTGTACATGTAAATTTGATCTCACATGTACATGTATAATGTAAAATGTTAAATGAAAAAAACATGTACTGTTTACATGTAATAAACATATATACCTTGGGTATATAAAGCATGTGACTGTTTGGCAGCAGGATTGGAACGATTCTTTTATTGTCTCCTCGATGACTGCACACTCATCTTCTGTAAAGGCAATGACTCGACCATGATGATCACAGTACTGACTGAGGCCACAAGAAACTAACAATAAACATCCATTGAGGTAGGTTTAGACTGAGAGAAGATAGTCAGGAACTGATTTGTAAGGGACAACTTCACGCTGGCCACCACCTATAAACGGACATGCACATATTAACTAGTTAGCAAGTAAATTGTCAAACATTGCAGCCAACTTTACACTACTTAGTTTATGACACAATTTGGAATAAAAGGGTTAAAAATTTTAAAAACGTATATCATATTATAAACTAGTACATTATCAAGCTATCTGTAGCAGATACTACAATAGTATAGTTTTGAATAAATGCATGAGCATTCGTGTTAATAGCAATACAATCTGGTACGTATTGGTCATAAACACACACATACAAGATAGGTACTGTGTACTTGTAGGCCCACAATTTCACCTAACAACAGATTCGTAATGTGGAAGGTCATAATCGCTACAACAGGGACATACCACCTGTCAGTGTCACACCCATTTTGATGTTTCCTCTGATAAAACTTTACATGGTATGGCAGCGGAACACATGTCACACAGACGAGGCCTACCACATTTCCACAATCAAGACCACGAGTTTCTGTTTAAAATGGGTTATACTTTGAGGGAAGAGATTGATGAGAGCTGGAGATGAAGATAACAGACCACATACGATTATCGTCGAGGATTCACAACCGCTATAAGACAGCTGGTTTTTGTTAACGCTAATGGACATTGGATACACACAAAAATAACTTCTGACCACCACCCAATTAATTGCCCTCAGATACAATACAATAGCACACACGTGCAATCCCATATAGTTTCTGGGTGTCCTCTTTGAATTGGAACATTTTGAGTGATGCAAAAGCAGTTTGGTATGATATGGTTGTTTTTCGCATTGTGGTTGTGAACATGCTATCAATGGCTCAGCATCGTTTACTTTCTTTAACAATACAAAACAACTGTTTGGAGTTAGGACACACTCATCACAGATAAAGCTAAATGGCGATGACACTTGATTAGACCCAAACAATCGAGATTAAACTTTGATAACATGGACGAGAACATGTTCTGAATGTTACCAGTATTGTCCACAAATATTCCAGATTCCTTGATGAGTAAGTGATGATGTTCACGATCTCTTCGGTTTGACTTTTTTATTTTTCTTGTTTGATATGTATGTGATTCGGGTTCTCAGAAGGGGAACAAAGAGATGCTTTGTTGGATGTCGAAGGTTATGATGAATATTCAATGTTCCACGGAATCTGTCTCAACCCAGTATCTGGGGAGTTAGAGGAGGCAATGTTCTGACTGCAATTGTGAAGGAAAGAGGACTTCTCTGCGGTTCATGTCAGTGCTCGACCTGGGGGTCCATATCGGTAAAGGGATTCTGATTTTCATGCGCTACTTTCATATTTCGGTATACATGATGATCTCATGAGTATCGTGACGTTAGGTCTCCGACGTGGTTTGTTGAGATTTCGTCGTTGTTTTCAGTTCTAACCTCACTTTAAATCGCGCTTGACAAGCATCAGCATTCGAATTCTAGCTCATTAGTACCAATGGGCTCTAACAACTGATGCAATGACTGTCATTGGCACTCGAGGTTGCCAACATTTTGTTTCCCGCTTAATATAAATTTTAACACATTGTTTTTTGCGGGCATCCATTTGGGTCTTCCTTTGACTTAATATCTTGATCTTCTGGATTGTAGTTAAAAATAAACTTTACTCTTTACCGCTGTTTTAAACTCAATTTTATTGGGCTTCAGCAACTTCACCCCATTGCTACTAATGCATCAAAGTCCTCTTGAAGTGCTTCTTACGAAGTTGGCTTGGTTGATTTATAGTGTTCATCGGTCTATTTTCTTCATAGCAACCCCACTAACCTCTTTGGCTGGAACCCACACCTCGTTGTGGCTATCAATCACGCTAAAGTAGTGAAGCGTGATACTGAGTGATTTTTATTGTTGTGAAGTACCGATAATAAACGGCTTGGATGTGGGTCATATTTGCTATCATTGGCCGGCTAAATCACTGTATCGATGGACCAACGGACACCGCATAATCAGATCACCTATTCTATAGGATGGCTAAATAAACTTGATTTTTAGTGACATCCATAGTTGTTTTAGTGTGTTCTTTACCTAGAGAGAACAAAAAACACAACATAAATGAGATGTGATTACCTCTCATAATAATCTTTCACTAACTACTGAACGTCATAATAATATAGAAATTGATTGCAAACAGGAGAGCTTTTAGCAAAACATACTTGTAGCTAAACAGCTCAAATATATATTTATGCAATATAGCAGAAGAGGGGCTGGTCATCATAAAACTGTGTAACTGACTACAATAGCTGGGGCAAGCAATAATTAATTATACTATTATAACAGGCATGTAACTTTTTATTTTTCTTGAATAATAACTACATGATTATTATTTTTAGGACTCCTGGTCCTTCTATATAAACAGAATTACACCACTTTTGAGTTAGTATCTACTATTAATAAACTCGGTACATGGTAATTATATGTTTCTACTACACATTATTAAACTAATAGACAGACTTGTTAAATTTGATACACTTGTTCTAGTCCCATATGATACTTTAGTGGTATTATACCCCTATAGCGACCTTGTTCGAGTCCCGATACTATACTTAATGTATTATTACACTCTATATGACAAATCATCTCTTACTACGATCAGTATCCAAGATTCCTTGATAAAAAGTTCCTTCTACTTTATCTCTATGCTAATTGGGCCATGGTTGCTATTAATAAACAATAACACATCCAGGTGGATAGTTATTACCAAAGTCCAGCGTTGTTTTCCACTCAAAAATAGCCTCACCTTTTTGGAAGTTTACAAAAATATATTTTTCAATAACCCATTTTCAACCTACTTTATAACTTCCTATAACTCAAATAATTATACTCCGGTTTTTTAAATAA